>NC_000068.7:116169349-116324349 GCF_000001635.26 Mus musculus
CTGGTTCTTGAACTTGGAGTTTCACATCAATATGGAGAGCTCTATTTGCAGCCTTTAGGAAATCCAGGCTTACTTGACCTATGAAGATTGTCCTTCATGTGAAGGTTTGAGACATAAACTGAAAACTGTGACCTAGGGCAAAGCGCCCAGTGTTCTGAAGACAAAGTAAGAAGACATTACTGAAAGAGGGAACATCAGAGACCAAAAGCTATTGAAAAGTAATAATTAAAGAATTAAAAAAAAAAGCAAAGGAGAGGGAGGGAAGGAGAGAGGGAAAGAGAGAGACAGGTAAGAAAATGGACCTAGCATCCACAGAGGAATATGGTGGATGTGACAGGTGAGACATGAACGTATCCCTTCTATTCCCGGAGGTGGGGGTGCAAAATGGATGGGAGGAAACCGTTCACCACCTGCAAACAAAGACTTCTCTGCTTAATTCAGTGTGGTCTGAGAAGCAGTGGTGTATTCAGGATTTAGGATCTTTACATCCCTGACAAGTGAGAGCACCCGCAGTCCTCCTCCTCACTGGGGAGCTGGACATACACAAAACCATCTGGCTGGCTTTGAGCCATTCTGCTATGCTCTACATGTAGTCCAGGATACTACACACAGTCAACCGTGATGGTGAGAGACAGTCAAAGCGCACTGCAGACCCCCCTGAACTGGGCCTGCCTCTGAGGGCCCCTGGCCTCCCACACCACATTCTCCAGATGAAGGAGATTTAGTTTCAAGTAGGTTTTAGAAAGGGTTGTGGTATCTTTCTAATTAAACATCCCCCCTTTTTTTCTAGAAGGTGTTTCCCCCCTCTGAATTATAAACCTATTAAAGAAAAAGTTTTACAAAGGTATACAAATGAAGTGACATTTAATTTGTTAAAAGAAATAAAATTATGCTGAATTGGATATGCCCCAGAAACTCCAGGCTACCCTGAGGTCATAATGCAAATATATTTTATTATAATTTTGTTCTGTGGTGATGGCAGCATGCATAAATGAGTCAAGAAAAGCTAGACCCTGATAATGTCAGCTTCGGTTAGTGGTACCTGGGCTATGTGTCCTGTGGAACTATAGCTTTGAAGGAGAGTCAGTTTTAATGATAGCTTCATTATTTCAGTTCTTTTTTGGGGGGGGGGTAAAGATTTATATTATTGGTATAACCTTCTTTGACATTCTATAAGGCTAGATTACAGTCTCCCTTAGACTCATTGAGATTAGGACATTTAGAATAGAAAAAGAAGATTTTTCTGGGAGAGGTTTGAAAATGACATATTTATAAGATTACAAGATTGAAGAAAAAAACCCCACTTTTGTGTTTTGAGTTAAATCATAGTTCTATAAATAAGCTGATAATCTCTGAAACCACAGTATGGAAACTTAGACCACTTTGATAATACTGTATGCCAGTCTCTGTCTCTGTCTCTCTGTCTATCTCTCTGTCTTTGTCTCTGTCTCTGTCTCTCTCTCTCTCTCTCTCTCTCTCTCTCTCTCTCTCTCTCTCTCTCTCTCTCATTAAGTTTAGACATCTCCATTGATCAGTCTGGATCTTCCCCCAGGCTTATTTATACTTTTTGAAATGATGCCTTAAAATGTGTATGAGTGTTTTGCCTCCATGCATGTCTATATGCATGATGTGTGTGCAGTACCTGCAGAGACCAGAAGAGAGTGATGGATCCCTTGGCACTGGAGTTCAGGCTGCTGTGGGAAGCTATGTGGATGTTGGGGAATGAATCCAGGTCCTCTGGAAAGGTAGCCAGTGCTCTTAAATATTTCCCAGATATTTCCCAGGTCCTCATCATGATTATTTTATACATATATTTTATTCCATGATGTTAGCTAGTTTTAGAATATTGGCTGCAGTTTAGGTCAAGAGCCATGCAGACTGTACTACAGCCACACCAGTGACAGTGGAGCTTGGGTCATCTCAGAGAATTTGGCACTTAGAGGATATGGGAAATCTCACCCCTACTAGAAAATGCTATAGTTTGCCAATTGGAAAGAAATCAGTCTTTTTTTTTCTTCATTTGCAATTCAAAAGTCCCTTATACCCTCCCCCCCACCCTGTTCTCCAATCCACCCACTCCTGCTTCCTGGTCCTGGTATTCCCTTGTATTGGGGCATATAATCTTTGCAAGACCAAGGGCCTCTCCTCCCAATGATGGCTGATTAGGCCATCTTCTGATACATATGCAGCTAGAGACACGAGCTCAGAGGGTACTGGTTAGTTCATATTTTTGTTCCTCCTATAGGGTTGCAGACCCCTTCAGCTCCTTGGGTACTTTCTCTAGCTCCTCCATTGGGGGCCATGTGTTCCATCCAATAGATGATTCTGAGCATCCACTTCTGTATTTGCCAGGCACTGGCACAGTCTCACAAGAGTCAGCTATATCAGGGTCCTGTCGGCAAAATCTTGCTGGCATATGCAATAGTGTCCGCGTTTGGTGGTTGATTATGGTATGGATCTCCGGATGGAGCAGTCTCTGCATTGTTGTTCCTTCTGTCTCATCTCCAAACTTTGTCTCTGTAACTGGGAAAGAAATCAGTCTTAGAGAACTTTCTTTGGATTAGAATGGGAAATAGTTAATTGCTCTTCAATAGATTTAAACTTCTAACCCTTCAGTTGCTCTGACTCCAGGCAGTAACTGTCTTTAGAGCTCCCTGCTTAGTGCTCATCAGCAGGTCATTGTAGGTTCATTCCTTAAACTCTATTTAAAATTATTTTAATTCATTTATAATTCTCTCTCTCTCTCATTTATGTTGACACATGCATTATGGGGGGGCAAGCTCAGGTTATCAGCCATGTGTGTGAAGTACTTTTACACAAGGAACCCCCTCCCTGGACTTCTTTCTCTATATCTTGATGCTCAGAGTCCTTCAACAATAGTGTCACTCATGGCTGAAGAGTTGGGATTTTGTCCAGTATATACTACATGATTCATTGGGTATTTCACTTTAAATAAACCGTAGTAATGCCAGGATCTAGAACCATACTGTGTGGGTTTCCTTGGTTGGGAAGTGTGTACTTGACCCCCATGGTATAGTTCTGTGAGTGAACTCATTTTTGTTGCTTGAACATATTTCATGCATGAAATGTTAAGTGTTTTTTTGTCTACTTATAATACCCTCTTTCTCAAAAGATGGCCTAGTCGGCCATCACTGCAAAGAGAGGCCCATTGGACACGCAAATTTTATATGCCCCAATACAGGGGAACGCCAGGGCCAAAAAGGGGGAGTGGGTGGGTAGGGGAGTGGGGGTGGGCGGGTATGGGGGACTTTTGGTATAGCATTGGAAATGTAAATGAGCTAAATACCTAATAAAAATTAAAAAAAATAAATGAACATATAACTGAGAAAAAAAAATAATACCCTCTTTCCTTTCTTCATTTCTCCTTCTGTTTTTTTTGAATTAACATAAAAAAATACTCTCCTTCTCCTCCATTCCTTAGTGACTCAACACATGCAAAGACTTAATTATCCATACCTTGTCTCCTTAAGGGATTTTCAGGGAACTGTGGGAAACAGAGATGTATAAAACTAACTACAAAATAATGAAAAGGACTAACCTTTATGGGGGATCCTACTATGTGATTGGCATTGTATTAAGATCACAGAGAATTTCATTCAGAATAATTATTCATGGCAGGCTGAAAGTGTTCCTACTTAGAAGAAGTGAAGAAACAGATATTAGGATTGACTGAAGAACTAGGCTTTCTGGTACCCACACCTATGGATTTTTGCACAATGTGGTATAATCTCCCCAGGGCAGAATCATCTAACAGAGTCAAGATACTATGTAGTTTAAAGGTGAGGAATTGAGGACTGGCATGAAAGCTTAATGAGTAAAGGCTCTTTCAGCCAAGCCTGAGGGCCAGAGTTTGATCATCACTACCTCCGTGCTGGAAGGAGAGAAGTGACCCCAGTAGGCTGTCTTTTGACCCCCACATGCCACATGTGTATCATGACATGTAATTCTTCCACATATCACAACAAACAACTTCAATGCAGATCAGTTTATCTGAGGGTGAAGATAAAGGACAAAGGTAGGTGAGCAGAGAAGGAGAATCACAAGTGATGTAGAGTAGGTGAGTTTTAAATTGATCCTTGAATAATGACAACGACAATGATGATGACGACGATGACGATGATGATGAAGAGTGAGAGACTAACTTTCTTGGTCAGCATATTCAGTGTCTTTGTCTGAGCTCTACTGGGATGTAATTGAAGTCCATAGAGAATAAACGGTTCTTGGAGCTCTCACAGTTATTAGAAGCAGAGGCAAGGCTATGGCCAGCATCATTCCTTGTAATTTGAACTGGTATAGTTTGAATTTGAATTTATGCTGTACCTTTCATGGACCCTAATGAAATCACAGCTCCAAATTAGTTCAGAAAGTTGACCCAGAGGTTTTAGGGTTCCTATTGGTTAAGGGAATGATTGTATTTAAAAAATGGTAGTGTGCCCTCAGCCTGGGATGAGCAATGTTATTAGCCAGCACTATTTTTAACAGGAAAACATTGAAGATGTTATAGAAAAGAGAAAAAAAAATGGAAAAGTCCTTTGAGATTAGTAAAATAGTGGAAACTTATCCTGGTGAATAAAAAATTAAGGTATCACTGGTGTGTTAAATTTGTATTGTCATTGTAGCAGAAAGGGTTGTCTACCTCCACTTTTAGCTGTGTCTATATTCAATGATAAGTTTCAAAATATACACCAGAGTTCAGAGGTCATTGGTGATAAAAATCAATTTCTTCACTTAATGCATTTGAAAAAAAAAAAAAGACAAAAAAATCCCTTGGGATGGAATCTGCAGTTCTGAGGATTCTGAGTTCAGGTTCTTTAATTTGATCATAGTATGAGAGATTGCATCTGATTTTATAAAAATACAAAATATACATACCTTCACACACATTTAAATGCGTGTGTGTACATATACATGTAATATTCATGTGACTATATATGCATATAATAATCATTTAATTATGTGCTATCTGCAGGAATAAAGGAGGTTGCTTTTATCAATTATAGAATTTGCTTTAATTAGCTCATTAGTGTTAATTATTTAATGATATAAAGATCACTGCAACATAAAAATTTAAAAGCAATGAATGATTTATGAGTAATTTAGAAGATTATGAATAACAAGATCTTGATTAATCATCAGCAATGTTTCCCACTGAAGGTAGGGGGACCTGCTTCTTGTATATAAAACTCATTAATATTATACCTTCCTCACATATATAACATGAAATGATAATAGTTTCACAGATTTGCATGTTCCGTTTACCAGGCTTCAATAATTGTCAAGGTTTTGCTTTTTTTTATGAATCACCTACATTTTAATTTTTATCATGTTATTTTTATTAATATTCTTTGCCTACATTTTCACCGTTTTCTGAAGTCTTCTGAGGAGGATCGCACATGCCATGTTGTTTCATCTCAAGGGTTCGCGTATTCCTGGTAGGTGGTTCATCTACGATGGGTATTTGTTTAGAAGGAAGGCCTCAGACCTGTAGGATGGTCTGGATTTCCTATTCAGTTGACTCTCTTCTTGTCATGCCAGATTAACTGTGTTTTCTTTCCTCCATTTCCCCCAGATTACTACACTCTGTTTTTCTTAATTTTTTAAAGAGCTGTAGTCTTTTATTTTAGGTATTTTTAAATTAGGAATTCAAGTTAATACTTTTCCCTCAAACACTGTGCTGGTGTTGCAAATATGTATTTGCTTATTTATTAAGTTTGAAATGGTTAAAATTTTCTGTGGTTTAATCTTTGTCTCATTTCTTTTCTCTGATTTTTTGATTCAGTCTCTCACTAGGTAGCCCAAGCTGGCCTGGACCTCATACATAATTCTCCCCCTTCACCCTCAACCCCTCCCAAATGAGTGCTGGTCTTACAGATGGGGGCTACAAAACTTTGCTGAGGAATTTCGACAGGTGTGGCTTTTCTAGACACTGGAGAATTTCTATACACATTGATGCTGAATTCTTTATTTATGGTGCTTTGGTCAGATGATTGGCCCATGTTGTGTCATTCTCTGGATGGCCTTGTAGATTTATTTTATGACCCAGAATGCAATCTATGTTGGCAAACATTTACACATACAATTCGAAAGTCTTTGAACTCTGGAGCCATTCTGTGTGTTGAGAATGTCACACAGAGTTTCTGTATTGTCGAACAGTCTATTGATTCGTTAGAGATTGTCAGGGATGGATACCATGGTATCCCATGCCCACTTCCCTCTGTAGTTCTGTCCCTTTAACCCTCTGTGCTCATCCCATCTGCTCTTGGCACCACGTTGCATTTTTTTGTGATCATCGTGAGCTTATTGTGCCTGTCTAAATGAAAGTTATTTATCTTTTGAGCATTCTCTCTTCAACCTTCATGCCATAATCACCACTGTGATCTCTGCTCCTGTGTTTGACTTTTAAAATTCCATATCTATATGAAGTCATGTGTAATTTGTCATCCTGTCAGAATTTTCATCACAAACCCTGATATCAATCCTCCAAGTTTATCTATACTGTTGCAAATTATAGGATTTCCTCTCTTCAGGGCTGAATTATATTCCATACACATACTTGCCATATTCTTTTCATCAATTTATCCATAACATCTTCAAGAACTGTTACTAAAGTACATCTTTTTATTGCTTGAAAAATATCTCATTTAATCTTTCCTGTCTATTCTGATTACTACACTAGTCTTCTATTTTTAACTTTTCTCTTCCTTTGATGATGTTTTGAAAGTGTTTTTCCCAAGGCAGTGGTGATGCACATCTGTAATTCCTGGATGCAGAAGATATAATTCAGCCTGCTCTGTGGAGTGAGTTTTATGACAGCCAGGAATACCTGGAGAAACCCTGCTTTGAAAAACCAAAAGCAAAAGCAAGCAAGCAAGCAAGCAAGCAAGCAAGCAAGCAAGCAAGCAAGCAAGCAAGCAAACACAAAAATCAAAGTCAGTAGAAAGCTGACTGTTGTTTTTTACTTGGAGCTCTCTTTTAAATAAAACATTATTTATTTATTTTTATTTCATGCACATTGGTACATTGGTGTTTTGCCTCCATGTATGTTAGTATGAGGGTGTGGTGTCAGAGTCCTTGTAACTGGAGTCACTGACAGCTCTTAGGTGTCATGTGGTTGCTGGGAATTGGATATGGGTCCTCTGGAAGAGCAGCCAGTACTCTTAACCACTGAGCCATGTCTCCAGCCCCAGAACTAATTCTCTCTTTCTCTCTCTCTCTCTCTCTCTCTCTCTCTCTCTCTCTTAAAAAAGGATTTTTGGAGACTCTTCTAGAGGCCCTGAGTTCAATTTCCAGGAACGACATGGTGGCTCATGGCCATCTATAATGGAATCTGATGTCCTCTTCCGGCATGAAGGTGTACAAGCAGACAGAAAACATGTACAGTAAATAAACATTTTTTTTTAAAAAAGAATTTTGTTTTTTTAAAAATTTATTATATGTAAGCACATTGTAGCTGTTTTCAGACACTCCAGAAGAGGGCATCAGATTTTTTTTTGTTACAGATGGTTGCGAGCTACCATGTGGTTGCTGGGATTTGAACTCAGGACCTTTGGAAGAGCAGTCGGCGCTCTTAACCGCTGAGCCATCTCTCCAGCCCCAGATTTTGTTTTTATTATTTGAATTTGTGTGTATGTGTGCGTCTGTGAGTGTGCATGCAACATGTATGCAGGAGAGGGCAACAGAACACATGGAATCCTCTGGAGATGGGTTTGCAGGTAGATGTGTTTCATGATGTCCGTACTAGAATTGAACCCAGGTCCTCTGTAAGGGTAGCAAGTGCTAGTAACTGCTGAGCCATCTCTGCAGTCCCTGCTGAGCCATCTTACCAGCCCCTTTCTCTTTTCATGAAGCACACTGTCAGTTAACACAGCAATCTGCGTGACTGATTCTCTTTTTAATTTTAATTTTAATTTATTCACTTTATATCCTGCTTCACTGCCCCTCCTCTTGGTCACCCCTCCCATAATCCTTCATCCCTCCTCTCCTCCTCTCAGAGGGTAGGGCCACGCCCTGGTATCATCCCTCCCTGACACTTCAAGTCTCTGTGGGGCTAGGTGCATCCTCTCCCACTGAGGCCAGACAAGGCAGTCTAGATGGAAGAACACATCCCACAGACAGGTAACCGCTTTTGTGATAGCCCTGCTCCAGTTCATGACCCACATGAAGACCAAACTGCACATCTGCTACATATGTGCCAGGGGTGGGGGCGCTAGGTCCTGTCTGTGTATGCTCTTTGGATGGTGTGAGTGCCCCAAGGTTCCAGATTAGTTGGCTCTACAATCCTTGCCCTAATTATTCTGTTAGAAGCCCAAGCACCAATCCCTAACACTATTAATGGTATGCTGTTATGCTTGCAGACAAGAGTCTAGCGTGGCTGTTCTTTGAGAGACTCCACCCAGCAGCTGACTCAGATGGATGTAGAGATCCACAGCCAAATAATGGGTGATTAATTCAATATTGACATCTTGGTGTTTATTATTTTTTTAATCAACATCACCCTATCTTTTCTCTGTCTACTTTTGGATGAATCTATTTTTGGAGTCCTATTATATGTCTTTAGTTGACTTTATTTTTAATGACTTTTTAGTGCATATTTGGAGAACACACTGTTCTTCTTTAACTTCCTCCACCCATAACATCTTAGTTGAAGCCATTCCTCCTCTTGCCTTTCATGTCTTTGTATAGTTACACTTTTAAAAACTTATTCTTCTCTTTATTTTGCATGTACACATAACATATATATACCATGTGTGTTATGCGTTAGATGTGGTTGATTTATCTATAAAGGTTCTGTTGACCTATCACTGTTATTCTTCTGCTGGTGTTTCCTTTCTCTTGCAAATGCCTGCTCCTATCTTGGGTCTTTCTTTCATACCTCATTAGCATTTCTGGGGGATCATTAAGATATAGTTTCTCCTTTATATGCCCCAGTACAGGGGAACGCCAGGGCCAAAAAGGGGGAGTGGGTGGGTAGGGGATTGGGGGTGGGTGGGTATGGGGGACTTTTGGGATAGCATTGAAAATGTAAATGAGGAAAATACCTAATTTTCAAAAATCACAAAAAAATATAGTTTCCACTTTGAAATATTTTTTCTTGGGATTGTTTCTATGCCTATAAAATTTTACTTTTACTCTTAAAGATATTTTTACTGTAAAAGATATTAGTCTATCATCTTTTGGCTCCCTTTTGCATTGTTTTTCCTGGAAAGAACTCAGTTATCTCTCTTACTCTTTTCACTTGCATGTAACATGTCTTTTATGGACATTCCAAGTTTGACCATTTTTATTTCTAGTAGTTTGTCATGTATGCTGAGAGTGGCTTTTTTATTATTTATTTGACTTGAAATATCTCAAGTATTGTTTACCTGTACTTTGACATAATATATAAGTGTTTGAAATTTTCAGCCTCATTGAATTAATTTTCAGTCTTATTCTCTTTCTGGAATATGCACACACACACAGGCACATGCATTGTCATAGACATACATACATGTACACACATGCATACACACTGAAAGAGAGGCTGGAATGAGTATCTGTTCAGTTGTAAAACAGTCTATTGGTGTTTCAGTCTTTATAATTTCTACTGTCCTGTCTTCTAGTTCATCTATATTTTCTTCTGCTATTTCCAGTGTGTCATTTCCTGCCTATTGAAGGGTGCCATCATTTCTTACGTTTTTAAAAATAACACTCAGTAGTGCTTTTAAAAAGTAGATTTTCAGATTTCTTCCAAAACTTTTAAGCACTTTCTGCATCAAGCTTTAGTAGATTCGATCTCACTTAGTAGAGACATTTTCATGTTCTTGCAGGCTAAATCCGACATCTGGGCCATCCGTCCGCCCATCCCTATTGATTGTCATTTTTTCCCATTCATCACAGTTTCTACTTTTCCACGTCTTATAATTTTCATCCCATGGAAGCCATTTTGTGTCAAGAAGAGTAGGAGCTTTCAGTAAGGAGCATCTGCCTCCTCTGCCAGGCTGCTGGGACAAGTGCTGAATCAGTCTTAGGCTCTGTGGCTGAGCTGTACAGGGCTCGATGGCAGATGGAAGTAGATTCTGTTTCCATCATTTTTCAATACTTTGTCGTCGGGATCAGCATTTTCCTTTTCATGGGTCTTGAGCTACAAGCTCATTTATTCTCCAGAGATGCAGTGAAATTTGAGAATTTGACTCTCAGCTTTTGAGGTACAAGGGGTTGGTTGTATTTCTTTCCCAGAAGTGTCACATACTCCCCTGTTTTCTGCTTCTGCAATACTCTCTGTCCATCTTGCTTCCTTGTTTCTCAGGACAACTTTCTCAAGTCCTTGTGTTCTTCCTTCTGTGGCTACTGCCTTGAAGCAAAGGAAAGACCCAGTGAATATCTCACACCACCAAGGCAATCTCTGTTCTCCTCTCTCCACTCCCATCTGTACTCAGTATTTTCTTTGCTGAGCTTTGGCCAAGGACTAGAGCATTGGAGGGGAGAGGTCTCTTATTTTTCTTGATTCTAACTTTTAGCATCTTTTCCTCATCACTGAGTGATAACATTGTAGATAGTAGTTGGTGTTTGGGAGCTGATTTATACAGATACTCCAGCTCCCTGGGACTGTGATCTGAAGACATATGTTGAGAATTTGTTGCGAGCTGATCAAAGTTCACTCATGCTCTATCAGTAGACATTGGTAACCTCTACTACTATTTCCCTACAGTAAAACCAGAAAATGTCTCCTAGAAAGTATTTGTATTTAATTCTCAAGATTGTTTTAGTCATTAGTTCCCTAGTGTAGGCAGCCGGCGCCTAAAAGATGGCGCCGGTCTCTGGTCACAGTAAACAATACCACTGCGCAGGCGCTAGCCCGAATCTGGCGTCAACCCCTCCCGAGGGGGTGCATGCAAATTAAGGTGCCAGCAGACTGACCAATCCCAGGAGGACACAAAGCTTTTCCCTGTGCTGGGGTGTATATAAGGAGTCCTCCCTGGGTTCCCGGAGTTCCCGAAGCATCGAGGCATTCCTGCAGTAAAGCTGTTGAGAAGAATCCGACCTTGCCGGTCGAGGTGGGCGGGACACCCTAGAATAGTTAAAAGCTATATGTTAGCATGCTTCTTTTGCTTTGTTTTTTTTTAATGGCATAAATTATGTTTTTAAGAGTTACCCATCATTGCTATAGAAATGATCAAAATTTAACACCTTAAATCAATTTGAATATGTTATCTTATGATGATAGAGGTCAGAAGTCTGGAACAGCCAACGGGACAGACTAGACACAGATGAACCCATGAACTTGCAGTTAACTAATTTCAACAGAGTTGCATAAAACACAGATTGCAGATAGGACATCTTCAAAACTGGTGCTGGGAAAACTGGAATTCCGCATGTAGAAGATTGAAAGGAGACTCTTATCTCTCTCCCTTTGCAAAAACCAACTCAAAATGAACTGAAGACCTTAATGTGGAAACCCACTATAGAAAACATGAAGATATTGGCATAGACAATAACTTCCTGACCAGGACTTCAGTATTTGAGGAAATAATGGTAAGGCTTGACAGAAAGGACCACACTTAATGGAGAGCCCTACCCAGAAGGAGCACACTGAACTGAGAGCCCTGCACAATTCAGGGAATACGCAACAGGGCGGATGAGATTGCTTTAGGAGCAATCAGCAGATATGCAAATTGATACAAATTGATGTAAATTGATACCACTAGTATGGAAAACACTAGAAGCTGTCTCAAAAACCGAATGATGCAACAATCAGATAATGAGCTTCAGGTGATCCTCCAGTGCTGTTGGAAGCTTTAATTTGTTGGCACGGAGGTTTGCTTTATGGATAGTGAAACAGGTAAACATGGAGGCATCTGACATTGGATTGGCACCTGTTCTGTTGACTCTCCTGAGACATCCCAGAACTCTACCCAGATCTGATATTCTTCCAAGGTGGATATTTGTCTAGCACCTCATGCTGTGACTTCTTTCTATGGCACTTGTCCCTAGAAGAAATATCCCAAAATAAAATTTCTCATCGTCATCCAAGTGACTTGGTAATGGTAAATAAAGTGATATCAGAATTTCACCAAACCAATCTTCTCTTTGTGGGCAGTGTTGCCCATAATGAGTACCTACCCACCACAATTAGTCATTTCACTACCCTATATTTTAGAACTATTCATAAGTGATTTATAAATAGCTGGCATAAAAAAGTACTTTTGGCTTAATAACGCCCTCTATTTTAGATGACACTAAATATCCTGCTATTGTAAAGAAAATAAATAACAAACTTCATATAAAATGCTAATCCTACCATTATTACTGGTTCATCCTCTGTATAGGGTTGAAACAACGAGACACGTAAGTAAAAGCCGGAGTAGTAATTACACTTTATGTTGTCCATAATTAAAACTTCCATAAAAAAAGAACATTTTCTTCTCTTAGCTCACTGCATCCCATAAGGTTTTGCTATGTCCATTTTTACATTTTGAATAATAAAAAGAAAAGCTACATGAAAATATTGTGCCCCATCAATTTCCAAGCACAATGAAGAATGACATGGCGCTTTTACTTGCCTTCTTTTCTGAACAAAGTCCAGGCCCAGAAGCACAGTACTTCCAGCCAGTCATTTGTCGTGATGGGCAGGCTGCAGAACATAGATATAGCAATCTGCCTGGCTGATTTCTGCTACCCATTGGGAATCGTGGACGCCGTCCCAGCAGGCTGGAAGCTTTGCACCCACGCACTGCATAATGCTATGATTACAGCAGGTAGGTGGCTCGGGTGGTGGAGAACTTCAGAATGTGGGAGTCCAGCATAATGGGACACGTTATTTACTGGAGTTTCTGGGACACCCACTGTAATTGTACGCTTGGTATAACGTCTGATTGTTGTGTCGTTCATACCCTCTGGAAGCTAACCCCCCATGTAAGTGATAACCCGCTGGAGCCTTTGTTCCGACTGCAATTGAAACAGGCAAAATGAATAGCAACTGATTAATTGAAGCAGGTTACATTTTTGGAAAACAAATCAAAGTGATTTGCATGAATCACAGTTTGTTACATAATACATTTTGAGGGCACAAATTACCTTTTTAGAGCCTAAGACACATATATACACAGTGGAACAAAAAGAAATATAATAAACTAGGCCATAACCACATAGTTCACATTGAATACTGGATGCCAAAGCTGATGTGAAACAAATGATTTTCCAATAAACTACTCAGGCAGGGCCATATCTGTTCTAAAACTTCAATTGGATATTATTTATAATGCCAATAATTCTTCTTGATTGTTAACCATGAGATGATGGAACAATTTGTTTTACATATTAGTCTGGGGTTGTGTATTCCCAAGTTAAGAAGCAATCTGTACTCATGTCCCAGAAGGTATAGCAAAGAAATACGAAGTCTGAGAGAAACACTTTGAGGGTGGGAAACTTTTGGAGCTGAAAGGGTAAAAATACTTCTTTCAGATTATTTGTTCTTTTCTAGTTTTGAATAAAAAGGGAACCAGTAAAATGTGTTATCAACCTAAAAATGTTTTCAGTTTTAGTATCTATAATAGATTTTATTGTTGATTTAATTTTTAAATTTTATGTGTGTGGATTTTGGGGTTGCATGCGTGTCTGTGTACCATGTGTGTGCTGGCAGAGGTCAGAAGAAGACCCTGGATTCCCTGGAGCTGAGTTACAGATGGCTGTGAATTGGCATGAGATTGCTGAGAATCAGACCAGGTTCTCAGGAAGACCAGCCAGACGCTTAACCACTGAGCCATCTCCTCAAGTTTGTTTGTTTGATTGCTTTTTATAAGACAAGATCTCATTATATAGCCCTGGTTATCCCAGTATCCCAAGGTTGGCCTTAAACTTGTGTTGCTCCTCCTACTTGTTCTTCTAGCACTCTTGGATTATATATTTACACTATCATGCCCTGCTCAACAATATATCATAGCAATGGTTTTCATTATATTTTTATAAAACCTTTTTTTTTGGATGCTGTGAATTGACTGCAGGGTCTTGGGAATTCTAAGTTACCCTAAGGTATCTTAGGTCATCCTACTCTGTGTCTGAAGTCCTCATTGTTTGCTTGTATTTATTATCTGTGTAATTCCTATTATATAAATATCAGGTCGCACAATATTACATAAGGAATTGAGTTATAGATTGCCTTGATGAACACATGCACACTTATCTATTCTTTTTAGTTTCATTTTTGGTGTATAGTGACAGATGCAACACTGTAAAACCTTCTTAGCAAAATACTCAAAAGTGTATTATAATTTTGGGTCAGGAAATATATATATATACATATGTACATATATGTATATGTAATATTGTTTCATAACTTTCATGTCAATAAGTGCATATCTGCATCTTTATAGAGTACTATTATTTATTTAACCCAACAATTATTATAAATAATAATTATTATAAAATAATTATTATTATATTAGTTGATTTTCTAATAATAAAAGATCAACTGACAGACATCCATAAAATTGTAAACATACTTGATTACTGATATTGTTGGAATATGATTCAAGAAGTAGAATTATTGCAAGACCTTTTAAGAACTTGACGGCTTTGTCCCATATAGCACAGTCACCTTCTGTAAAACTATCTCAGTAAGCAACTCCTGATTACAAGTCTTATGGTTTGTAATTACCAACACAATGATCGTTCTAGAGTGTGCTGGACAGCCTAACATCTTCCTCCTTTTTCTCTTTCTTGTCCCCTTCATTCCTTTCTCTTTTTTTAGACAGATGAACAACAAACATCATTTATACTTTTTTAATGCAAAATCTCTGGTTTTATGGAAATTTACTTAATCAAAACATGAATTAAATAATTTCTTACATTGATTCATTCTAGGAAAGACTCCACCTCTAGAATTCCGGGACTTCACTGTGCCTCTCCTCTTGCCCCTGTTTACACATTCCTTAATGACATTTTTGTAAGGAAGCTCTCCACATGTAAACTTAGTTATTTTACCTCCTTGGCAAAGAAACAAATGCACTGTAATATGCCCCACTGGGATTTTGATTACTAACTGTCTAAGATATGCTAGCACCGTAAGCTGAGGGTACAATGGCTACAAGCTCTGTGCTGACATTCCCTCACACAGAGATCCTTCAGAGGGGCAGCACATGTAACTGCCAACATAGGCTTCAGCCTTCTTGATGCTTGGCAGCTCTGAATTCTTTGGTATGTATTTTACCATTTTCTGAACATCACATACAGAAAATTTAAAACACACACACACACACACACACACACACACACACACACACACACACACTTGAAAGGAAACCACCAAGTTTAGAAAAAAATGGAACAGGAAAATTAAAATGTGGGAGAATTTTTATCTGGTAAAATATGACTAGTCCTCATTTTCTCTCCACAAAATCTTTGTGACTTAGAATAAAATTATATTAATAAGTTTCTAAATAATTTTTTGGTTTTAGTATTTCCAGGTTTTCCCAGCAAGCATGATGACATTGATGGTTATTTTGACTTTTGTATGTTCTCAAAAATTAAAATAACTTTATCATAGGTGTAGATTTAAAACTTTCTGTTTGTTTTGCTTTCTGAGTTAGGGATTCTCTATGTAGTTCTTGTAGTTCTAGAACTTGCTATGTAGACCAGGCTGGCCTCAAATTCAGAGATCCACCTGCCTCTGCCACCCAAGTGATGGGATTAAGGGCATTGGTCACCAAGTCTGGCTCAGATTTAGATTTTATGATTCCAACATAAGATCATTATTGTTAACACTTTTTTATAGTGAAATATATTTTCACTTTCTGGGAAAAAAATTCCGTTTTATTGGAGAGACCTGAGGCAAGGGTGACTCATGTTAGCCGTCTCACTAACCTCAGTTTTCTAAGTATCATTTAAATTTTTCTTGAGTGCAAATAACGTTCTAGCCATTGTGATAGGAATGAAAGAAAAAGGTAATTCCTACCCATAGTCTTGAAACATTCTCAGCCAGGACATGTGAGGGAGGATCCGCGTGGGCTAGATATTTCCATGAGGGAAGAACAAGTTGAACAAAGACAGGATCCACAAGAGAGCATGGTACTTTTGAGGAATTCCCAGGATTCAGTTGGATTTAAAAAAATCCTTGTCATGAAATCTGCTAGCACAATGCTGTGGTGCTCTAGGAATTCAAACCCATGTGGGTTGCTGTTAAACAGTAGGGTTGGATCAGAAGTTCTCTGCTGCTTACTCTACTTCCTAAGACTTTTCTATATTATATCTATTTGTCAGTAGGAAACCAAAACTACTTACCATTAACTTACAGGGTGGTAACCGCTATTTTTCTTGAAAATGAACATTTCACAAAAAGAAGTTCCCTGACTAGGGAATAAAATTTAATGGTGGCAATTTAGGCTGGAGCAGGGACTTCTGGAGATATCTTGAGTTGTTTTAACTTTCTCTTGATAGGCATCTATTTATTCTAGCCACAAATAAGCCCAATTCTGTATTGCAATATGCTTAATACAAAATCTTTATGAAAAAGAATATATCCAGGCATTGTAACAACTATGCAGTATGCCAGAACTTCTGTAATGTTCATAAATCTATCACTTAAAACATTTTCCTCTTTTTTTTCTCTGCTTTTACTAACCATAGGAAGCCATTATTATTGGTGATTGTTTGGACAGTATGTACATGAGATAATCTTCTGTTAGTTTAAGACAATTGAGTGATGGCAGTACTTTTTAAAATCTGAGCCCTTTGAAGGAACACACCTATGAGTTAAGATGCTTCCTATTGTAGGTCATAGGCTCTGGCGCCTACAGATCTCTTGGTTTTGGCTCAGACTTGTTTCATACATTATTGGGGATTAAACTTGTTGGTTCCAGTTCTATCTTCCCCATTAGATACTCATTAATAAAACCCCAGATACCCATTATTCATCTCACCATAACATTCAGGATGGCAGTTAATTCACCTAAGGTTTTCACATTTGCTGACTTCCTCATGGGCGTTAATTGGGTTTCTTGGAATTTTCCATCAATCATGGCCTCTCAAGATTTTGCTCCTCTGAAAGAATCCATTTGTGAGGCATATTTTCACACTGAATGTACACAAGCAAAATTAAAGGTAGAGTCTAGTTTCAACCATGAATCATGTCTGCTTTGACTAAACTGGAGGGCACAATTTGGTTTCTCTGTATCATGAAGAGCTACTAGGTTTTGTCAGCTTTCCTCACTCAGAGTTCACTGGATCACAGAGCTGCCAGAAGAGATGACTGTTTGAGGAGACTTAGAAACAAAACAAAACAAAACAAAACAAAACAAAACAAAAAACATTTTGCCAGTTGTGAGGAGCCCAAAACATGGAGTAATGCAAGGGACTGAAGAATTAAGTTTTGACCTCACACTCTGAACAGCATTAAAATCTGGGTCTTCTCCTCTAAGTCCTGACCTTCAGAACTGATGTTTGCTCTGGACGATCCCAGCACTTCAATGGCATCACAATCCATAGTTGAGAAATCAAGTGGTTTGGGAACATGTCATGCTCATTTCTCAATCTTGCTACAGACAGTTCCATTTCCATTCATGTATTCTCATTTATTTTTGAAGAAATATTCTGTTTTTTAAAATCAGTTGATTGAATTTCATATATGTATATACTTCATCCTGGTTGTTCGTACTGTCTCCCTCCTACTCTTGTCACTTCCCTTCCCTGCAGGTCTTTTTATATCTCCTTTTTGCTTTGCTTTTTTTTTTTTTTTTTTTTTTTTTTTTTTGGAACCCATTGAATTTAAGCACGATCAACTCTTTGACCATGAGTTTGGAACTGTCATTACAATTTAGTAGGTTCCCCAGTGAGTAATAAGTGTCTAACCTTACCACAGAATCTGTCAGCAACTGATAGTTCACCATGAAGGTGTAGGGTCACATGAGACCTTTTTTGATCCATAATGGACTAATGACAGTCAAAGTCTTGTGCAGGTCCCTTAGAGGCAACCTCAGCTATGGTAGGGTCATGACTGCAATGACCATGTCATGCCTAGAAGATAACATCTCACAACCCCCTTTCACTATCATTTGGCTCTCAATGTTCTTTCCATCTCCATTGCTGCCATGTTCCCCAAGCCTCAGAGAGGGTGGTATAAATGTCCCACTTAAGCCAAACATGCAAAATTCACTTAGTCTCATGACCTAGAGCAACCATGAATCCTTGCATTTACTGTTATTCATCGTGGAGAGAAGTTTCCCTGATTAAGGCTGAGAGTAGCATTTGTCTATATATATGTCTAAAGATATATATTTAGGAAGAAGTTTGGAGCCATGCCAGTTTAGCTACATCAAAAATTGCAAACTTCATCTTATGATGTAAGACCTCCTCAGTCGTGGACTTTTGACTAGCTTTACAGATTCAGGAATGAATCTTCTGCTGTGTAGCTAGCCTCAAATGCCAACACTGGTTGGTTATCTCCATAACAGTTATGCCACTATTGCATCAGTATTAGACACATCTCCCTTGGGTGCCTCTCACTTGGGTGCCTCTCACTTGGCAGGCTGGCAGTCAAAGCACAGACCAAGTCTTTCTTCAAACTGCAATCACATTCTGAGTTTCTTTTCACTGAGATTTAGCAATAATAACAAAAAAGTGTGGTTGGAAAAAGCGCTCTACATTTTACTTTTGTTACTTTTCTTGTCTGGAATATAAGTTAGTTATAGTATCTTCCAATGAGAAACAAGCATAGACTTTGTACCCTTTTGTCCTGAGCACAGACCAGCCATGTAAAAGCATTCTGCTTGGCCTGAAACTAGAGCCATGTCAGCGTTGGGCTGAATCAGCACTCATTTTACCCATTCCGATATCTTCAAGGTCAAATAAATACGAGGTATTATTTACAGCTCCAGACTTCTCCTTAAACCAATAAACTTGCAGGATACAAAGTATAGGTCACAACAACACTCTGACAATAATTCATTTTAAGTTCCGGGTTTAAAGAGCCCTAGTATTTTCCTGTAGTCTCTGCTGCACTGCTAAACCATTTCCCTTCTGAGGGCTTGTGCTCAGATCTGCATATATTTACATGTTTTAGGATATAAGCTTTTTAGCTACAAATTATGTAAAGTAGAGGTCAGCCCTCTGACAAGGTGATTTTACTTTTTCTCCAATTTGCTTACTCTAAATAAATAAATAAATAAAAACACAAACAGAAAGAATTAAAAAACAAGATTTTTTTTTCTCTGCAAGGTCTTTTAAATAACTATGACAGTCCAGACAACTGCTGTTTTCCTGTTTCTATGAAGAGAGCAGCATATTTGTTGTAACTTCTGAGGTGTTCTTCAAGTTGGTGTGATCTCTGTTGTACCCAGAAGTAAAATGATCACAATTCAGAGGAGTGTCTCATAGTGTCCTCATATGCCAGGACTGGTCTCAAGACCAGATAAAGACTTGAAAGTCTACTTTGAATATTCATAAAGCAGTCATTAGTGGGGATCTGTATGTTTGACTAATCTCAGATTTTTTTCTTTTATTTCCTTTAGTAAAAATTGTAGTCAGAGGATAAAAGTCAATACGTCAGACATTTTTGCCTTTGAGGCAGTTGTGGATTCTAAACCTGTAAAATTATTTCTAGAGTAGTATTTTTCTTCTAAACTAGCATTTAGTTTCATATTTTCATTTATCAAACCCAGCTCTTAAGTGGGCATGGGCTTAGGAATTAAGGACTATTAATGAATAAATACAGTGTAAACTCCATGTTATAATTCCTAGTTCACACAATGCTAAAAGAGCACTGCCCCTTCCCCCACCCCACCCCACCCCAAGAGGTTCTTCTGCTGTCTGCTACAGGAAGGCTTCTGATGAAGACTTTCCTCCTAGAGCATATCAGTATCCAACCTGCTATGTTATTTATAGGAAACAGAAAGTCTTCACCTGTAATTGCATATGGATATCAAAAATGGTTTTCTATATACTGTTAACAACTGGAGAGTACAATCAAAATATATTTCCAAGGTTTGATTCACATACTTCTTTTTAAAAAACAATAATGGATCAAGCAAATACTAACCAAGCTTAATCATTTTAGTTAATAATTTAAATAATTTGCTGAACCCCATGACAGGGATCAGAGACAATGAGTGACATTTAATGGTACTGTATTTATGTCTCATTAAACATTGACCATTTTGTTAGAGTTTTCTGAACAAAGTACAACAATATCTCCTAGTTTAGAGGATAATGACTCAGTGGTTTGAATAAGAATGGCTCTCATTGATTCATATTTAAGTCCATGATCAAACATTCAAATCCAACCAGTTGGTGGAACTTGGAAGAATGTGGCCTTGTTGGAGAATGCATATCCTGGAGGTTGGAATTTGAGGTCTCAAAAGCTTCCTTGTATTCCCAGTGCTCGCTCTCTCTCTCTCTCTCTCTCTCTCTCTCTCTCTCTCTCTCTCTCTCTCTCTGCCTTGTGATTGTTGATGAAGATATATGCTCTCAGTTGCTCCTGCTCCTATGCCTTTGCTCTACCATCATGGATTCTAACACTCGGAACACATAAGCCCAACTAAACACTTTGTTTTTGTAAGTCACCTGTGTCATGGTGTTCTTATCACACTACTAGACAAGTAATGAATACAAGACCAAACTCCTTAGCAAAACCTACAATCGTTCCCTAGAGAGTTCTCTGTCTGGGTTTTCGATAGTGTGTGTATGTGTGTGTGTGTGTGTGTGTGTGTGTGTGTGTGTGTATGAGTGACGTGTGTGGATTTTCTTCTTAGCAGGGACCTTAGACCCTACTAAGGACTATTGTTAAAAGAATACATGAAATGAATGCTTACATCTTAGATGAAGCTGTGCTCAGGGATAGATGGAGATTTTTAGAATTGAGTCATGGGACAAAGTATGATGGATCCTGAGGCTGTTCCTAGTGGGCTTCCAGGGTAACTAGGCATTGTCTGTGGGCACAGTGCATCTCTATTTTTATACATTTACCTCTTCAACTTACCCCCCATAACTAACTTAACTGTACCGAGAAACTGTATTGAGATGCAGTGATCCTAATTCTTCTTTTTTCCTCTTTACCTTCAACATTATTACCATATGTCTTAGTGACCTTTCTAGCAAAACATTATGCCCAAGGCAGCTTTTAAAAGAAACATTTAAATGGAGGCTTACTCTTCAGAAGGTGAATCCCTGACCTTCATGATGGGGAGCATGGCAGGAGGCTGGCAGACATGGGGCTGGAGCAGTAGCTGAGAGGTTATATCTCTTTCCACAAGTAGCAAACAGAGAGAAAGAGACTGGGCCTGACATGGACTTTTGAAATCACAAAGTCCACCTCCAACAACAGACCTCCTCTAACAAGCCTGCGTCTCCTAATTCCTCCCAGTTTTACCAACTGGGGGCCAAACTTTTAAACATATGAGCCTATGGGGGCCTGTACTGGCTAGTTTTGTGTCAACTTGACACAGCTGGGGTTATCACAGAGAAAGGAGCTTCAGTTGAGGAAATGCCTCCATGAGATCCAACTCTAAGGCATTTTCTCAATTAGTGATCAAAGGGGAAAGGCCCCTTGTGGGTGGGACCATCTCTGGGCTGGTAGTCTTGGGTTATATAAGAGAGCAGGCTGAGCAAGCCAGGAGAGGCAAGCCAGTAAAGAACATCCCTCCATGGCCTCTGCATCGGCTCCTGCTTTCTGACCTGCTTGAGTTCCAGTCCTGACTTCCTTGGTGATTAACAGCAGTATGGAAGTGTAAGCTGAATAAACCCTTTCCTCCCCAACTTGCTTCTTGGTCATGATGTTTGTGCAGGAATAGAAACCCTGACTAAGACAGGGCCATTCTTATTCAAACCACTACAGCATCATCTTCGTCCAAGTTAAGAATAGTATAGCACTTGTGAGTGTAAGAGCAAAGCCATGGGTTTGATCCCTAATTCAAAAAAACAACTGATAGAACAATCAATTAATCACTCATCCACCCACCTACCATATCAATAAGTCAAACAGTAAATTGTTCTTTTCTTTCTTTCTTTCTTTCTTTCTTTCTTTCTTTCTTTTCTTTCTTTCTTTCTCTCCTTCTTTTTTTTTTTTTTTTTTTTTTTTTTTTTTTTTTTTTTTTTGAGATAGGGTTTCTCTGTGTAGCCCCGGCTGTCCTGGAACTCACTCTGTAGACCAGGCTAGCCTCATACTCAGAAATCCACCTGTCTCTGCCTCCCAAGTGCTGGGATTAAAGGCGTGCACCACCATGCCCGACTTTTTTTTTTTTAAGTAAATTCTTCTTGACAGAGTTTGTACAATAAGTAAACGGGTAAATAAAAATTCTTATTATACACACACACACACACACACACACACACACATGCTTTCTTTATAAACAAACAAATCTCACTTTTTTTCATTGAACCATTTATTTTGGAAAAAAGCAATAGTTTGTGTGTGAGACAAACTCATACTACTAAATTAACTAGGGAAATAAGTTGGATACCCCAGAAATGAATAGGAACTATACAAGGTACTATGGATTTATTTGATACAACTCAAGAAAGTAATGTGTAAAAATATCACCTGAGTGATGGTGGTATTATTCAGCATATCTTCTTCTAGAAGTTTCTTTACTATTAAAGCCTTCCCACAGAACAGACAAGGAAGTGAAGAAACAGTATGACCAAACACTGCACATTATCATTGGAGTGAGAGTGTGGGCACTTAACTTGATGACAAGTTGATCTTTTTCATTCACCTAACTCTGAGGCAACCTCACTGGGATCAACACTCAGTGTTTGGGAGAGCATGACCACACCCTTACCCAAGCCTGCATTTCCATATCAGGCCCTGAGACTCCCAGAGAGCAAGCTAGTAAGTGGACTACCATACAATTTCTGATTAATTAACTTATTGTTCCTTGTTTGGGATGACGGTGTGGGATAATCTTCACATCAATATAATATTTTCTATATGTGATCATTTTCCCCATAATATTCAAAATAACCTTAGGACTAGTCTTATTCTTAAACCTCTCCTATCATATTGCTATGTTTTACTTGTTTTTGGTATTCATTCTCAATTGCTAATCAACAACCCCTCTGCACTCCATGAGGCATTCATTGTTCATAGGTATTACTGGGAGGGAGTTACAATCATTATTTTGCAGTTAATGCAAATTCATCTGAAAATAAACTTGTTTCCATAACTACTAGAATGTTTTCTTTTTAAACTTAACCATATAGTTTCTTTTCCTTGCAGCTAGTCAGTAATTACTTTTATGAAAAGTTAGCTTAAAAATGGGGGATGGGCAGAATGTTTCTGCAATGATGGCATTGAGATAGCTTTCATCTGCTTTTCCGCTCCAGCTTCACAGCTACAAGGCTAGGGACAGCCAGCATGTTACTAAGATGCTCTCTATGGCATGAGCATCTTTGCTTGTCTTCCTATGACATCACTCAGTTAAAGCTGGTAGAAGCATTTATTTTTTTTCCTTTGGTTCTTAAACTTGAGGGTTTTTTTGTTTTTTGTTTTTTTTTTGTTTTGTTTTTTTCTGATTAGAAGAGAGAAAACATGCTATCAGAATTTCCTTATTTCTGTTTGGCTTCCATATTCATTTCCTGTCATTTATCACTAGACTATTTATACACATAAATCCATGAAGGAATTATGCCTGGAGCAAGCAGCTAGCACACATACCTTATACAAAGATGAAAAGGGGGGAAAAGAACGTATCAGATAATCAGTTATGAGCTGTTTTGACAAAGAAATGTATGGTTTGTTAAAATACCCATGTGGGTATCCTTATGTGTACTCTAGCTTTTAATTCCTTGGTATTTATGTAGAATGTCATATTCTTTCAAAGCTCTCTTTAGCCAGCAATTATTGCTGACAACAATCTTGGCCCCCAGTATTGCTTTCGGTCAGTCCTGGCTGCTAAGGGGAGCAACCTAGACCAAAACTGGCTGCAGTTAAATTAAATTATCATACAGATGCAATATAGTCTGCTACAGCATTCTAGCTGTGAACCCAGGATTGAAAAAAGATTGATGGACAAGGGGAAAGAATCAACAAATAACTACGTGGGTGGTACTGTGAGAGGCCTACCTCTACAAATATTACAGAATAGAAGCAGAGTGTGGCTTCAAGATCATATCTCCCTGAGAAGAGGAGGGCTGTTTGCTTGTTTCCTCCATAAGCACCAGATATGAAGTGATGAGAATGTGTTCTTGTCATGTCTGTGTGAGCCCATGGGACACCTGGGGTAATGCTTGTCCTGATGTAGCTAACAAGAAATCATCACCAGAAGGGGTCACAGGCTCTGTTTGAGTGAAGCTAACTACATTTACCAGTGTGTCAAGAAGGGCCAAGAAATTTATCCGAAGTCTTTTGCTTGGAACTGTACTATGGATATGAATTTCTAAGGAAACATAAGAGAAAAGTAGATATAAGATGTAATGAAGTGTATGGACTCTGTGAAGCAACTGCATAATGTAACAGGAATGTTTTCCTTATCCTTAAGAATAAAATGTAAAACTTACTTTCCTTTGGAAGGGTTGAATGGAAGTCTTTGAATGCTAGTGGTGCTATGCATTGAATCCAGGGCATTATGTATGCAAGGCGAGAGCTCTACCACTGAGCTGAATTTCCAACCCTGAAAATGTGTTTTAATAAAACAAAATAAATTAGACCACTTAGCTTTTCAACAATTAATGCTTCATGTGTATATTGGGGCTCTAGACAAGACTACATAAAAGGAATCTACAGGAGGTTGGAGAGATGGCCCAGTGGTTAAGAGCACTGACTGCTTTTCCAGAGGTCCTGAGTTCAATTCCTAACCACCACATGGTGGCTCTCAACCATCTATCACGGGATTGAATGATCTTTTCTGGTGTGTCTGAAGATAGTAACAATGTACTCACATACATAAAAATAAATAAATCTTTAAAAAGAGGAAGCTACAAAATCCAACCATTTGCTTTCACAAGTTCTAGAGGTGAGGTGGGAAGTGCTGTGTCCTCACTACCTTAAGGTCCTAAGAATACAGCAAACTAAGAATACAGCAAACACAGTCAGCTCCAATAGCTTTCAGGACATTAGTCAAGACTTACCGGTAGAAATAATCATAAAAATGGGCATAAAAATTCTGAGTGGCACAGAGACATTCTAAGTCAAATCATACCGCCTTGACATAGGTATGTGTCTTGACAAAGCAATAGAGTAGGTTTTGATGTGAAGAGAATTAACTATGTATATATATATATATATATATATATATATATATATATATATATTGTATATATTTACAATTATATATAATTAATATTACTATAGGCATTCTACTATTCTTTATTTTAAGATAGAGTTCATATAACATTAATTATAAAACATTAAATAACTTTGCTATATCTATTTATATTGACATTGAATTTTTTGGTATGGCTAAATAATTCAGACACTGAAATCAAATGAGGGTCAAGACAGCCTTGAAGAAGTGATGTTGGCATGTACAGTTCATACAAATAGCTGTAATTAATCTTATGTAATGATGGTATGGAATAGAGGAGATTCAAATTACTGGTGACCCACTCACTCAGTATGATTGAGCTACAAGAAGCCTAACTGTCATTTAATTCAGTTTCTTCATCTTCCTGGTACAAAAAAACCATAGCTCATTTCTTCACTTGTCTGGTAAATATTTACTGAGTTTCCACTGTGTGCTAATCATGTCACAGTTGCTAGAGAACAGCCAAGGGTGAAAGAAGAGATCACGGCAGCCCTGTCTTTAGAGTTCACGGGGCCTGTTTGGAAAGGCTTTTAAACTAATAGGTTAGATGGAGTCATTTCACAATGTTTGAGAGAAGGAAACTGCTATGGTTTGAATAGGAAATGTTGCTCACAGGCTCATGTGTTAAAGAATAGGCCTCCATCATTTGCTACTGTTTTAGGAAGTGGTCAAGATTGGGAGGTGGGGCCTCTTTGGATCAGTACATCAATGAGGGTATGCCTTGAAAAGATAAGTATGGTTTCTGCCTCCCTTCTTTTGTTCTCTGCTTTCTGATTTCCAAGCTGTCGGGAGGAGAGCAGCTTTTCTCCCCCAGGTCCTTCTTCCCTGGCCTTCTGTCTCACCCTGGCCCAAAAACAATGAAGCCAGCTGATTCTGGAGCAAAATCTCTGAAAACATGAACCAAATTAAGTCTTTCATCCCTTTAAGCTGCTTTGACGACGATTTTTATCAAGTTCATAAAAGGAGCTGACTCCCTAAGCTGTCTATGTAGGGCACCAATTAGTGGATGATGGTAGAAGAGGAGAAAGGTAGAGATGACTTAGAAGGAAGAATACAAATTCAATTCTACTCAAGCATAGTGGTAAAGTGTTCATGGGAGGGAGGAAACAGGGACGCACGGGGTGGACACATTAGCTTAAGTATGGAATCTACATTATATTCTGGTAGGAAGCTGTTTTCAGGTTTGAAGCAAGAGAGGTAAATGGTGCAGATATTCTCTGATGAAGTGGGGAGAGCGAATCAACAGAGGGAAGAATGGAGGGAGTTAACTGGTTAGGACACCACTGTTTTACTCAGAGACCAAGAGGTTTAGACTGAGATGGAAAAGGCACACATAATTGTTTGCATGGAAAACACATGCATTCAATGCTGGAAGAAAAACTGGGTGCTGGGGATACACAGAGTCAAGAAATTAAAGATGATTCCCAGAATTTTAGCTTGGGTTGCCAGGGAGATGACAGCACTCCTTTTTCCTCCTCCAAACAAGAAAAAAGAAAAGAAAGCAAACCAGAGGAGAATCAGAATTAGTCTAATATTTAAGTTTGGGAATGCAGTTTTGTGCATCTCATTACTATGGAGCAAGCAGACAGGCTGCGAGATGCTGAGAGTTGGTCCTAGGGATAGAATCTGAAAGAGGGGAGCAGAGTGAGGACCCAAACTTGGCTGAGGAGGATCCACGGGAAGAATCTTAGCATGGCATTACCCTAAAGGTTTTCTGGGAAAAGTAGCAGGCCATAATGTCATGAGAGGAGGGACAGGCTAGGAAGATAAAGTTGCTTCCAGGTCAGATGCCACTAAGGAAGTGCTGCTCAGCCTGTGGGTTATGAGCCCTTTGAGGTCCGATATAATATATTCCTCATATCAGATATTTAAATTACAATTAACAACAGTAAAATTACAGTTATGAAATAACAATGTAATAATTCTATGATTGGGGGTCACCACAATATGAGGAATTATATTGAAGAGTCACAGAGTTAGAAAGGTTGAGAACCACTGCTCTAAGTTATCAGGTAAGCAGTGGCTTTGGCGATAGGACATCTTTTTTTCTGCTGTTGTTCATCAGTATCCAGATAGAAACTATGTTGCTTGTGTTTTTCTTTTCCCATGAAGGAAATATGTCTGCATTCTGACATTTGGGTATCTAGACTTCATGTTAAGGCTGCCTCATGTAACTGGAGGGTTGAATTAATGAAGTTTTATGTTACCATGTATCTGATGTCTTTTAACAATCAGATTTGTATCTGCATAGTCTCATAATTCACCATTAGTTTCCCTTAAAGTAAGAAGGAGTCAATTTCCCACACCATCTTTAACAGGGACAAACTGAGGCAGAGCGTGACGATGGAGAGGAACTAAACAATGAATAAGATTATAAAAATAGAAATATTTCATTTAGAAATCATGCTATACTCATTGGATTTGGGGTAAGTATTTCTGTCAAAAGCTGCAACTACCAGGCAAAGAACAAAACACATGGGCTGCTGTTTCCTAGAAGGCTGCAAGAATTGCTGAAGTTCTAAGAAGAAAGGATGTATCAGTTAGCTTTCTGTTGCTGTAACAAGTACCCTGAAAAAACCAACTTAACACAAAGAATGATTTTTGGCATGCTGTTCTTGAGGCTTTGGTCTATAGTGGTTGGCCCCCATTGTCTTCAGTCCTGTGGTGGCATTGTGTATTACAAGAAAAAGTTGTGCATGGCAGAGAGGATGTGAAGCATCAAAAAGCCTGGGTTTCCTTCCAGAACACACCGCTAAAGCTCTAACTCTATCTTAGTAGCCTATACTTTTTCTTTTAAGACTTAATTTTATTTTATGAGTATGAGTTTTCCTGCATGCATCTTTATGTGCCATGTGTGTGTCTGGTCCCATGGAGGCAAGAGTAAGCATCTGGAGACTGAAAACTAGAGTTATAGAGGGTTATGAACTGCCATGTGGATACTAGGAATCTGGGTCGTCTGCTGTGGAAGCAAGTGCTTTAACAGCCAAGCCTCCCCTCTAGAGTCTCTGCTCAGCCTTCTTTAGTAGTTCAGTCACCTCCCTGTAATGCCACTCTTGAGGGCAGAGACTGTAACTCATGGGCTTTGGACTACTCTTTCTGTAGCAGAGGCTTTTTACTTTTCTCTGTTCTGTATATTGTTGCAGTGGTCAGTAACTTTGCCTTGTGTTAGTTTATTCTTCCATAAAAAAATTACAAAGTGCTGTTAGAGATGAGCACAAGTCAGAAGCTGAAGAAAATCCTCAGAACCGCCCTTGTTACAGGACTAGAGGCATGTGAGCAGGGTGGAGATGCTCTATTGGTCAAAACTTTGATCTTGTGACATGTAAGAGAGTGATCTCTGATGATTTTGCATCAAAGAAGTGGCCTTCATTTTGTTTATGATGATGAATGAAGTTTGCTGGAGGACCTGGATATTGGGAGGAGGATAGCTCATCTGTTAAAATCACTCAGGTGACACATGAGTATCACAGTCACCTCAGTGAGCCTGGAGAGATGGCTCAGTGGGTCAGCTGATTCCTGGGCAAGCATGAGGACTGAGTTCAGATTCTCAGCCAGGTGTGGGGCCAAGCCTGTAACTCGACTGTTGATTTGCTAGAGGCAGATCTAAGGGCTTGCTAGTCAGCTAGTCTAGCAAAACAATGAACTCCAGGTTTAGGGAGAGGCCATCTCAAAAACCTACACAGAGAGTGAAGAAGATAACCAAAACTTGACCTCTGTTCACTAGACACTCATGCATAGGCAAGCACACAGGTAGACACAGACACAAACATACACACACGTACATGCACACGCACAGGCAAACACACCCCTCACACCAGTGCCAAGTACCTGTCCTATGAGATGAGATGCCCTTCTTGGTTTCCATCCATTTCCATTTTCCAATTGAGAAAGAGTCTGTCTCTGTGTGAAGCTTGAACTTAGGTAAGGGCTTTATCATCTGAATTATACCTTTTACTTAAGAAGCCATCTGTGATGAGTCTGTTGGCTAAAACTTTGGAGAAAGAAGGTGGGAATGAGAGGAAAACAAGGAAAGCTGGGAGACAAGAGATGAAATAAAAGCTGAAAGATAGTGACTTCACAAAGTTAGTTCTTTCTAGAGTTAGAAATAACAGACACAAAACTATGGTTTCTCAGTTCCAACCTGGGGTGGACACATTTGAAACTTTAGCATGACAATTTCAATTCTCTTTCTCCCCCTCCCTCTCCCATTCTTTCTTCCTCCATCTCTTCCTCCCTCCCTCCATCCCCACTTCTGGTTTTTCAATACAAGTTTTTTATTTGTGAGTGTGTGTAACTCTGGTTGTCCTGGACTCACTCTGTAGACCAGGTTGGCCTCGAACTCTTAGAGATTCAGCTGCCTCTGCCTCCTGAGTGCTGGGTTTAAAGGTGTGCACTACCATGCCCACCTACTCTCTCTCATTAATAATGATGATCGTATTTATTTTTACTTATATGCTTCTTTGTGTATAGGTCTGTGCATGTGTAAATGCAGGTAAGTTTAGAGTCCCAGAAAGGGTACTGCACTGCCTGGATCTCTAGATGCATGGTGTGAGCTGCCAGATATGAATGCCGAGAGCCAACTCAAGTCTTTCTTTAAAGCTTTCTTTTTAAAATATTTTTACTTTTTCTGGTCCCACTCACTCCGACCTTAATTATTTATTTTATGCATATGAGTACACCATTGTTCTCTTCAGACACCAGAGGAGGATCCCATTACAGATGGTTGTGAGCCACTTTGTGGTTGCTGGGATTGAATTCAGGACCTCAGTCAGTGATCTTAACCACTGAGCCACCTCTCCAGCCCTCCAACTCAAGTCTTTTATAAGAGCAGAGGTGAGGCATTTCCCTGCTCTATAATTCATTTTTTTAAAATAAACTTAGTTTATGCCTTTGTGGCATTTAATAGATGACCAGTAAGCAGCAAATGTCCATTTGATTGCACAGGTCCTTCTCTTTATTCACAGTTTTGTTGAGCTGAAATTTCAGTTAGGAATAACACAAATGATTTTCTGGAACATACAGTGAGCACAAATGTTGCTTCTCCCCCCCACCCCCCAACAATGGAACAACTCTAAAATAGTGGCTAACTGGTGATGGTTGCAAGGCACTTGAGATCTGTTACAACCCTCAGCTCTTATCATCTTGTTGAGCGGAACGAGGGACGTAATTCAAATATGGCAGAGATAGGTGAAGCTCAGGGATGGGGGATAAGGGGTGACTATTTCTCTTTGTGTTTAATCTTTAGCTTCTCTTCTCTTTTCCCTCCTCTCCTCTCCTCTCCTCTCCTCTCCTCTCCTCTCCTCTCCTCTCCTCTCCTCTCCTCTCCTCTCCTCTCCTCTCCTCTCCTCTCCTCTCCTCTCCTCTCCTCTCCTCTCCTCTCCTCTAATCTCTGATCCTCTAATCTCACCTCTTCTCCCTCTCCTCTCCTCTATTGTCCTTTCCTCTCTTCTCCTCTTCTATCTCCCTCCCTCCCCCTCTGTCACCCTCCCTTCCTTCCTCCTCCCTCCCTCCCTCCCTCCCTCCCTCCCTCCCTCCCTCCCTCCCTCCCTCCCTCTCTCCCTTTCCTCTCTTCTGCCATGCAACAATGCATTTCTTTCTAGAAGGAATTTGACAGAACTAAAATAAAATACCCATAACTTGGGGGTGAAGAGTTTTTGTTTTCCTCTGTCTATCTCTGTGAAAGAAACAACATATAAACTGTTGCAGTAGGTATGATGCAGGACACTGAAAGAGAAGCAATCACCTCCCATACAACAATGAATTATGCAATACAGAAAAAGTTTGATCTGAGCACGTGTGGTCAAAGACTGCGTTGCTAGATAGAGAGATTTCCCTTAACTAATGAGTCTAGAGGATGTATTTACGGGGCTATCAAAACAATCCAAACATCATAAGGCATACCATTTGTTTGCCGTCCCTGGGAAAGAACTGTGCAGCGTATGGATCATTTAAATTAGACTTTACTATTTTGATGTCCTTGCCATTTGTTCTCCTAAATTTCCAGCCTAAGGGGTTTGTTCGCCCATCAGTGTGCATGCGTAAGTCCCATTAAGGCTAATCGAAATTTGGTGCCTGAATCCAGAGGAAAAAAAAGCCTTACCTCTATGATGGCATTTTGCACATGGGATGCAGAAGAAAAATAACTAAAAGAACATCCATTACTCTTCATCCAAAGCCCATAAAACAACTGCATTAATTATGAGAGAAAGTACTTGCATGTGGAATTTTAAATTCGTTTAATAAACTTGTAATTTAATGTATTTCTCCACTCAGAATTATCTATTCCTTGTGTATGCTTTAGGTCATTTCAGCATTGAAGGACTCAGGGACAAATGGAAATCAAACACACCACTGGTGCTCAGGAGGTAGTTCTTCCACAGAGCAGAGCGGAGCAGAGCAGAGCCTTGCTTTATTTACATTTTGCAGCACACATGCTCCGGATGTTTCCAACTTATTGCCACAAGATTCAAAATAAAACCTGAAGCACCAGACAGCCTGTCTATATTCCCTTGTTTAAGTCTGTCTTCGGAGCTCTCTTTTGTACCTCTGTTCCTAAGCATGTAAGGGAGTTTCGGGCAAGGGTCAGTATTCAAATGAGATGTTAATTTAAAAAAAAATGTTCCCTCACTGTGTTTATTTTGGTCAAAGGGAAATATTGGTTCTTTGAGTTGCATTAACACCCAGATAAAAACCAGTTTTTATCTTTATACATCTTTCTGGGTTAAAAAAAAATTCTACCTCGAGAAATTTCTTTAACAAAGAGAACATTATTCCAGACTCTAACATTTCTGTCTGTCGATTATCATTAGTCATAAGCTAAGCCCTGCACTAAATGTCTAGTGAGCACAGATAATGTTCATTTTGTCTGGAAGACAGGTTGCCGCCTGTCAAGGAGAGATGGAATAAATGACAGGTTTTGACTCTGTGCCTTGCAGGCATATTAGGCTAAGAAATCGCCAACATGATGAAAAATTATTTTGTCAAAAATTTGTAGGTCACCCATCATTGTCTAATGTATTCTGTGATTAATTGCTAGCATAGATCAGCATTATGTCTTCCCAGTGAATCGCTTAATTGTTGCCTGCTTCATGCTCTTAATGTAATGACGAGGCATCTGCTCCTTTCGCATGTGCTTTTAAATGCCAGCTTTTGCATCCAGGTTACAGGGTTGGTGATAGTCAAGCTAAAGAACCGCTTCAAATTAAAACTTCGGGACCGCCATCTCCCCTTGCTTTTTTTTTTTTTTTTATGGGAGGCTGCGTGGAAGGCTGAGTGTTAGTGTTAATGTATGTAGATTTTATTTCTGATGAGTGATTATTTGACTGCTCATTTTACGAAGATTTATGGTGTGCTTTCTATCTCCTGACTGCAGAGCTACTCTTATCTTTAATAAAGGAGATGAGGACATTAATCAGCCATTGTCAGGGCTCCTGACTAAGACATTAAATGTACTGTATGGGATAGGTAAACACGCTCCAGATCCTTCTCGACTCCACTAGATCAGGCAAAAAAACACTCATTATATTTATCATAATTTCACATCTGCTGTTTTTGAAGCAATGTACCATGAGGCCATAAACTGTATTACAACTGTGTATAAATTCAACTGATTTGTGGCTGGAGTAACTAATTCCTAAAGTACATTTTAGAAAAACAAGCAGTGAGCCCTGAAATTGCAATTCCATAAAGGCACTAAATTACTGACTGCAGAGGCAAAAATTTGCTTGATGTGATGCTGCAGTGACCATTTTATAAAAAGTGACAGTGTGCCTGTGTTGGAGTCAATAAAACAGGGACGAGTGAGCTCTACATTCAAACAAGATTAAAGAGAAAGCAGGTGACGGGCTGCAGTGTACAAATACAGAGAAGCAGAGCATCCCCCCCCCCAATGGCTTACAGATGCAGCTGTTAATAGCAACAATACTGATTTCTCAGGACTAATAATTTCATTATTTGGTGATGGAAGTGAAAAACGTAATCCCCCTTTTACTCATTTCATAGCATAACTGGGATTTACAAAATTTTAAACATTGTGGCATTCGTTGTTGGTTTAAGGTTGTCATAATACTTTCCAAAATTATAAAGAATAATTATTTTTAATGGGCCATTTGTTTGTTCCTGATTCTTTAGGATCTTTGTTCAAGTGGCTACTTTATTAAGGCTTCTAGAGATAGTTTGTAGAAGAGTGTGTGCGTATGTGTGCATGTGCGTGTGTGTGTGTGTGTGTGTGTGTGTGTGTGTGTGCATGTGCACATTTATTTGCATGTAAGATAAAGAGAGAGAGAGAGAGAGAGAGAGAGAGAGAGTTAGTGTGTGTGTAAGGGAGTAGAACACCTATTTCTTTGTGCATGTTTGTTCCACAAATATGACCTATAACTGAATAGCTTTTCCAATAGGGAAAGGACAACTGCAAGCGATCTGCCCCTCCCTTTTTTAGTACAAGACAAGCAAAGCCAGAAATCATTATTGTGAAAGCAGAAACACACTTGAATTGTCTTTCTATGAAAGCCAAGGGCAGGCCTGCCACTTGGGCTCCTGAAGAAGAGTATGAGCCCACAGACAAAACCTGCTTTCTAGCAAGTACAATGTGATAACATGATTATTTACTGACTGGGAAAGCAATTTAAGAAAAAAATAAATGGAAGTGGTGCTTTCCTTGCTCGGTTTCTCAAGACAGCTATTGTCCTTCCCTAGTTCTCCTGTGCATCTCTGCTGCGGAGGACAGAAGTACCACTGGGGTGCTTTGGTTTTGCTTCACTGTGATCCACTTGCCTTCTTTGTTCACCATCCTGTTTGAAGACTCCAGGTCATTGAGTGTCTAGTGTGGGTAGTTCCTAGTTACCCAGGGCAAGTCGTAGAGGACATTCATACAGAATGTATTTTAGAGCAGCGTGATCCTATTTGATTTTGTTTATAAAAGAATATATTTTGCCATGTTTTATCCCCTCTCCATGACCACTATCCTGGTCAACTTTTATATCTGAAAATCTGGAGCTGCCATACCAAATATTACTTTGTTCTTTACACATAATATCAAGTCAAAAATGATTGTGTTTGTAAGGCATTGTGGGCTTCTTATCTAATGGCGTCAATCTGGGCATCAGCAAGTGTTTGTTTTCCTGACATTAGTACTTTACTGAAATTAAGCTTGAAACAATCCAGTGTCAGATACTGTATATCTACTTTTACTGCTAGCCTTCCAGAACCCACCATATTGCCAGGACTGCATCTCATTTGAAATGGGTTTAACCAGATATATATTCTCAAGTTTATTGAGAGTTGGATAGATTGCATTTCCCATTCTCAAAGAGCCGGCTGGTCCTTTCAGTGCATTTTATAGAACAAATGTAAATTCCTGTGCTGCAGTTGACAAAAATTCATGGTTCTTTTCTTAGTGTCAAAAATATAAATCCAGCGTAGCATTGGAGATGAGTTAGTGCATCAGAATGACATAGGCTTCAGCTCACCCTCTCTGATTTAGCAGCCGATTCCGTGTACTCAGGAAATCTGTGAAAGTTCAATTATGATGGTCTTGACAAAGAGAGTTAGGTACTCACACAGCAGAGTTGCTTAGACTTGGAAATAACTGTAAGAAGTCAGTGAAATGCAAAGCATTTTAAGCACAGGAAGCTCCTTGCTCTATCGAGTCCCTTCTTCTTGCCCTTCCTCCCTACATCTCTTCCTTGGAGCCTTTTCTCAAGTCTCTCACTGGTAGTGAGATAAAAATTTGCTGAATCACCCCATTAAAATACAATAAAAATTAGGGTTTTTTAAAATTACGTTTGGGGATTTATATATTTAGGAGGTGCAGGAGAGGAGGCAGAGAGCAGTTCTCAGATAAATTTATTAGCAACTTAGCTTGATCAGTTTGTCAAGATTCCTTACATACATATGTCTGAGGAGGAGAGGAGACTTGCAGGGGAAAGGTATTTATAACCAAAAGTAAGCCAAACATATTGAATCATGGGGAAAAATTGCTTTGCAAATACATCACACTTTATCAATACAACATGCAGCTCAGATCCTGGGCTTTTTTCCTAGTGCCATGAGTGTGTATTCTTGTAAACAAATAACAATTCATTCTGTATATGTATTTATAAGCATTGATTTTTGACTTTCTTCCTTCCTTCCTTCCTTCCTTCCTTCCTTCCTTCCTTCCTTCCTTCCTTCCTTCCTTCCATTTCTTTCTTTCTTTTCTCTCTCTCTATCTCTTTCTTTCTTTCTTTCTTTCTTTCTTTCTTTCTTTCTTTCTTTCTTTCTTTCTTCCCTTCTTCCTTCCTTCTTCCTTTCTTCTCCTTCCTTCCTTCCTTCCTTCCTTCCTTCCTTCCTTCCTTCCTTCCTTCCTTCCTTCCTTCCTTCCTTTCCTCCTCCTCCTCCTCCTCCTCCTCTTCTTCTTCTTCTCCTTCTTCTTCTCCTTCTTCTTCTCCTTCTTCTTCTCCTTCTTCTTCTCCTTCCTCTTCTCCTTCCTCTTCTCTCTTCTCTTCTCTTTCCATCTTAGTCAAAGTTAAAGTTAGAAGTTGTCTCTAATTATCCATTAGAAAAGGATGTTGCTTTTAGGAAAACATGAAGAATAAAATCAGTTGGAAATGTTTGTGAGCAGAATGTGGACTGGCTACTATATAATCCAATTTGGGTACATACAGTTGTGCCTGCCTGTTTTCTTTTCTTTGTGATTATGCTGCGCAAAGCTTGAACGATTAGGACACTGAGAAAATGAAGAGCCCCAGATCATTTCCAGCAGGTGAAAACTGTTGATCCTTCCTTATGAAGGAATGCCTGGTTCTATAGTCACACTTATTCTTTGTGTCTTCTCAGGGAGTGTGCTAACTCAGGTAGGGTTTGTTGACCCAATTCTCTCTCCAGGTAATCTGAAGAAAGCATAAACAAGGAAACTGCCCTCTCTTCCTACATACATGTAAATCACATCACTCTGGTAGGGTGAATTTCTGCTGTTTTATTGTAACCCATCTCCTGTATTTATGGTGTGAGGACAGAATAGCTTAAAAACATAAAACTTTCAACTTTATGAACTTGAATAAGCAGTATTTTTCATAGTAGTTGGGAATAAACATAGAATTGTTATTTAGTAGACAGGTATCTAAGAAAATTGTTCACTAATGACTACAGATCTGTTATAACTGAGGGTTGTGTCTTACATTCCCAGGGAATTCAGATGATTAAATATGATAAATATTCACTATATGCCAGGCACAATCTAAAGCACTGTAAACCTGACAACTGCTATCCATCAACACTTACCCCATTTAGGATGAAAATAATTTTAAAAATTTAGGATTAAAAGTTCTGTTATAAGCCTGGCATAGTAGATTATAACTTGAATCTCAGTGCTTGGAATGCAGAGGCAGGCAGATCTCTGTAAGTTTCAGGCCAGCTTTGTCTACATAGTGAGTTCTGGGACAACCAGAGCTACATGGTGAGACCCTATCTCAAATAGACAAATAAACAACAAACAAACAAAGCCTCTGTTATGAAGACATATGGAGAAAACCTGACATAAGTGTGCCATAGCGGGGCTGGAGAGATGGCTTGGCTGTTAAGGTCAAAAATGCTGTCTGTGGATCTCTGAAATTCACAACTATGGCTAGAGATATCACAAAATTAGTAGCAATATTGAAATATGTCATAGGTACATATATTTGTTTATCGATTCACTTATTTGGCATGTATGTATGAAAAGCCTTGCAGGTTCCTGGTACTGGATAGGGCTGCCAGCCTATGTCTTTCACACAAGACAATGGAATATATTGGCAGATGGTGATTATTGAGGGCAGCTGAGCTGGGAGAAGTGAGTCAGGAGAGGCCTGGGGAAAGTGCCTTCTGAAGTGACCTATGAGAAGAAAGTCAAGGGTAGTTGGCCAAAAGAAAAAAAAGACACCAAACATTGAAGGAATTCCCTGAGGGAGAGAACTGATGTGAAGGCCACAAGGAGAGAGATTCCTGGTCTCCAGAAGTTGGGAAGAGATCAATTTCACTGGAAAGAGACTGAGATGGGAGGAAGGAACATTCAAGTCAGACAGGGTCTGAGGAGCCAAGAGGCATCTGGACTCATATTTTAGGGCAGTTAGAAACAATGACTGTGCTTTCAACAAAGGGTGGTCACATTGTTATTTCAGAATCTTGATGCTGCCTGTAGTTGAGATGTTTTCTCTCCAAAACCTTGTTTCCTTTGCTCTGTCAGTAAACATTTTTATAGAACTTCAGCACATAAATATTTATTAACTTAGCAATGTATTTATACTTTAATAACTTCTGGCTATTCTACATCGTTCAGCCATGAAGGCTATCTCTCCCCTCTAAATCTCATATATTTTTTAGCAGTTTATTTCCATATTTTTTCTATACTCTCTTTTCAGTTAATCCCCCCTATTTCTCCTTTCTTCCACATCATCTAATTGTGCGTAAGAGCTCTCCCCATTATTCACCTTCTCTTGTTTTCATATTGCCCAGGTTCTGTTGTCACCACCCACCTCAATGATTTCTGTTGGTTTCCTGTATTCTACAGATACTCCAAATTCAACAAACCAAATTAAAGATTTAAAGCTAGGATTCACATATAAGAGAGAGAACATATGGCATTTGTCTCTCTTGGCCTGGGTCCTCTTAGCATAATGTTTCTATTTACCTGAAAATTTCTTAATATCTTTTTATTAATTGTTGGTCAGGGAGGATCACAACATAAAACAAGTGGATTAATTCCTTAGTGGTCTGCCAGAACACATTGATATCCCCCTATTACTGAAAGCACAGCATAGCTTGGGTGCAAGATATAGAAAAATCAAACTGGGGTAGAATTAGAAGTGTCATTGACTTTGGCCAGCTTTTATTGTGTAGGAAGATGCAATCCAGACTGTCAGGGAGAAGAGTCAACAGTCTTAGTCAGCTGAGACCATCAACCTTCCAGGCAAGGTGTGCCACTGGTGTAATAGTGGTATGGCCTTTATGAGAGAAATCAAGTACCCTATGATTTGTTTTAAGGCAAGTTTCACAAGAAGTTATCTGTGTTTCATAGTGTAAACATGACTAAAAAACTATGTCTGAGCATAGGAACTGACCATTGGTCTTTAGTTGAATTAAAACAGTATCAAGCTGAATTCTTTTTTTTTTTTTAATTTTTTTTATTTGGTATTTATTTCATTTACATTTCCAATGTCAAGCTGACTTTTTTTTTAATTAGGTATTTTCCTCATTTACATTTCCAATGCTATCCCAAAAGTCCCCCATACCCTCCCCCCCACCCCCTACCCTCCCACTCCCACTTTTTGACCCTGGCATTCCCTTGTACTGGGGCATATAAAGTTTGTAAGTCCAATGGGCCTCTCTTTCCAGTGATGGCCAACTAGGCCATCTTTTGATACATATGCAGCTAGAGTCAAGAGCTCCAGGGTACTGGTTAGTTCATAATGTTGTTCCACCTATAGGGTTGCAGATCCTTTTAGCTCCTTGGGTATTTTCTCTAGCTCCTCCATTGGGGGCCGTGTGACCCATCCAATAGCTGACTGTGAGCATCCACTTCTGTGTTTGCTAGGCCCCGGCATAGTCTTACTAGAGACAGCACAATCTTGTTAGTGTATGCAATGGTGTCAGCGTTTGGAGGCTGACTATGGGATGGATCCCTGGATATGGCAGTCTCTAGATGGTCCATCCTTTTGTCTCAGCTCCAAACTTTGTCTCTGTAACTCCTTCCATGGGTGTTTTGTTCCCAATTCTAAGAAGGGGCAAAGTGTCCACACTTTGGTCTTCGTTCCTCTTGAGATTCATGTGTTTTGCAAATTGTAACTTATATCTTGGGTATTCTAAGTTTCTGGGCTAATATCCACTTATCAGTGAGTACATATCATTTGAGTTCTCTTGTGATTGGGTTACCTCACTCAGGATAATGCCCTCCAGGTCCAACCATTTGCCTAGGAATTTCATAAATTCATTCTTTTTAATAGCTGAGTAGTACTCCATTGTGTGAATGTACCACATTTTTTGTATCCATTCCTCTGTTGAGGGGCATCTGGGTTCTTTCCAGCTTCTGGTTATTATAAATAAGGCTGTCAAGCTGACTTCTAAAAGAAATATATTCACTGTCCCTCAATACCACTCTAAGTTTTACTCAGAGAAACCTCCTTCTCAATGAAAGAGGGCAAATGCAGAGACACATGTCCACCCAAGATATGAGTCCAAGTGGTGACCAAATGTTCAGCCCTAAGAAGGACATTTGTACCACCCTTTCCAGGCACAGCCGTCAATGTGGAAGAGAGTGAAGGATATCAACCTTATTCAGAGAAATCTCTCTTGGCAGTGGGAATATGATATACAGAATCCTAACTGGTCAAAGTTTCAAAAAATGAGTGTTGAGTATTCAACCTTAAATGGAACATTGATATAACACTGCTCCCCAGGGTCCAAGGGCTGAGAACAGGAGAGGAAAGATTGTAAGAACTGCTAGATGCGAAGTAATACCATGGAATGCTATCTTCTGGATATGACTTGGCAATTGTCCTCATGGTCTTACAGCAGCTGATATTGCCTAAATAAGACTATGCCAATCAAAGTTCCAGCATGGAAGAAGGGAGAGGAGTTACAGACTCCTCCCACCCACCTAGCTGAGGTGTTGGTGGCAGCTGGGGAAGGGGCAATCCTTTTTGTGAGAGGATGGAACCACTGATATATTGTCCATGATCCAGTGAATGACTCCATATCCATGTACATACAGGTAACACTAATTGGATATGGTAAGATATAAAAATAACCAAATAAAAATTATGTTTTATTCTGATAATATCAATTCTAATGCTGACTTTGTAATGTGTAGAAAACTATCTAAAAAACAAGCAATTGGAAATGTGTCATAGAAATTTTAAAGCAGTATTTTGTTTTTAAGCATATCACTCTACTTCCAAATTGTAGATTTTTCTTTCACATGGTGGCTGTCTAGTCTGAATAGGACTTTTCAGGTCACATCTTCTATTCTCAGAGAAGCCTTCTTTGACTGGCTCAGATTAAATAATAGGTCCTTCCTCAACACTCCCCTCACCCCTGCCTGCCTTAATTCTCTCCTTTACCCTTGGCAATGCCATACAAAATAACTACTTCATGATGATATTTCTTCTCTGTTCCTTGAATACAGAGAGTCTGTTCACTTTCAAGTCCCCAGGGACAAAGCCCTGTTTGGCTTAAGTAGGTACCTAGTCATTTTTTTAATCCACGAACAGGGCAAAGGTCATTCTTGGCAACTGTGGCTGTGACTTCCTATTTACACTAATCCTGATTATTTCAAACCTCTCTTTGTCATGATTGCTGCTAGGAATATTTATTTGTTACCTTGTGTAGATGATGAGACATGTCTAGGAGTAAGAAAAATATCTTCATCTACAATTTGCTATGGTAGTGAGGTAGCACTTAATTGTAGATTCAATACTCAGGAGGTCAAGGCAGGAAGACCACTTGTTTCAGACCAGTGTGGTCTTGAAACCTCTTGAGTTTCAAGCAAGCTGGGGCTTCAGAGTGGAACTCTCTCATGCAATGCAATGAAGTAAACAAATGATTTGTTCATCCTATCTGAGTTGGCTTAGTGACACAGGGCAGTATGATCTGGAAGTCTGGCTACCTGGAGATGGTGCAATGGGAGTGGCTTCATGCAAACATCCCTGTGACATTTTTACTTTGTTCAGTTTACCTCTTATACTGTGACATTTGTTACTACAGTTGACAGGGGCTAACTACACAGCAAAGATAGAATAATAAAAACTGTGGCAGTTTGAATATACTTGGCCCAGGGAGTGACACTATTTTGGGGTGTGGCCTTGTTGCAGTAGGTGTGGCCTTGTTGGAGGAAGTATGTAGTTGTGGGCTTTAAAACCCTTGTCCTAGCTGCCTGGAAGCCATTCTTCTCTTGTTTGCCTTCTGAACCAGATGTAGAACCCCCATCTCCTCCTGCACCATGCCTGAATGGAAGCTCCCATGCTCCCACTTGATGATAATGGACTGAACCTCTGAACCTGTAAGCCAGCCTCAATTAAATGTTGTCCTTTATAAGATGTCTTGGTCATGGTGTTTCTTTACAGCAATGGAAATTCTAAGACAAACACTAATTTCTTCCTTAGTTTTAGATAAAAGCCAATATAAGTAGAATTTCCAGTAAGCGCCCACTTAAGTGCTTTACTCTGAACACTTTGAAAACATTGGTAAAGAAAATGAACCCCAAAGGAACTGACCTGGGCAGGAGGGTGCTCAGGGTATGTCCTGTTTCCTTTAGCTGCTTAGCAAGGTCTAACAAAGTTTAGCTGGGCAGGCTCTTGGGCCTTTAGCTTTGAATTATTTAGTAACTAACTTGAAATGTTTATGCTATGCCTCATAAACAAAAAATCAAAATACCAGCCCAAACAAAGGTTACTCTATGATAACACTGTTTTGCCCATGTGATGTTAAACATGGCCTCTCATTTTAAGAATTTCCAGACATATCTGTTCTTACTTTCTCAGTTTAACCAAAGCAGAACCCCTCCAAATAGACTGACACTGTAATTAAGGTTTATATATATATATGGAAGTTTCTCAATGTTGAGAACTGTTATTGTTGTTGTTATTATTATTATTACTAATGACAGGTTCTCACTTTGTATCTCTAGCTGCTCTGCAACTCACCATGTTGGGTTTGAACTCATAAAACTATGCCTTTTTGATGGCTGGCACTAGAAGTATGGGTCACCATGCCCAGCGAGAATTATATTAGTCTTGGTGGAGACTGTGTTACCAGTGGCCTGGATCCTATGTTGGTCTGTGAGGGCTGATACCGAACGACTCTTACTTGACATATTTCTTTGGATTCTTTTCCAATGTGAATGTAGTAGAGGCTGATTTTGTCTTATGAAAACCCACCCAGGGACCAGGGTCTATTTGTTAACCCCTACTGCCTAAAGACAATCAAATTATGAAATAATAATAATAATACTACATCCTGCTTTTTAAATTGCATGTTAGCTTTTAATTTGTAAACCACATATTTTTGTTGGGAAGTGGGTTTGCAATACTCAAGTACACACTGTATAGTTGACTCTGCCTAGTTTCAGACGAGTAGGGAAGAACCATGAGGATGCAGCATTCTTGAACTGGGACTTAGAAGAGCTGTTTCACAGGGAGTGAAAAATCTGTGGTTTACCAGCTCTGTGAGTTCTTTGTGGAAGCCAGGCACTAGCCAGTGTATACTGACATGTCTCTCTACCATTCTCTATGAATCAGAGCCATGACCATGCATGGCACTGCTGTTGGTCTCCTAATCCACTGCCTCCAAGGAATGATTTTAATGACTCGTTAAAGTCCCTGTAGCTCTGAGACTCAATTACTCAAATTCAGAGACCATAATCTAATTGAATCATTTCAATAAGAAGCTATGATTTTCATCTAAATTTTAATTTAATACACTCCAATGAATTACACTGGGGTTATTACACTATTCTTTCAACTTCAGCAGTGAAGGCTTCTTGAACTCACACAGCAGGTCAGAATCTTATGTTTAAGGTTCTCTAAAAGTGGAAGGCAGACTCTTACTTAGAGCTCTTTCTTAGTGGGATTCTGTACCATTTGTTTGGCTTATGAGTTAATGGGCACCTGTGCATGCAATGGGGCCAATACCTTAAGCTTGTATGAGGCAAATGCAGCATGGTGATGCAGGATGTGATGAGCAATCTGGACCACACACTGATGGGGCCTCTTGTGTCCATCTTGGCAATCTGTTCTGAATACCTCAGCTGTATGCTAAAGCCTGGAGTCTGTACTCATCACAGCAAAGGCCAAAGCGAAGAACCAATTGCATCTGAATGCCACCTATATCTTTCATATGATCACAGATGGGGCCAATGCTAAACACAGACTTTGTCTGAAACATTAAATCTAGCATAATCACATTCATAAGGCAAAGGAGATATATAAATAAAGACCTAAGTGTTTCAGTTTCTATAATAAAGTATTCAAGAATGCATGATATTTTGCCAAGCTGTGATTTGGTGATTTCTGCTTTACCACAAGGTCACTTATGAATTTGAACCTAAATTTCAAAAGGGGAATAAAAAAGCATTAATGAGATGCTAATTAGCATGTATCATTTAAATGACAGGGCAAAACAGGAAGCCTTTCTTAGAAATGGCTGAGGCTGTGCCTCTTCTACATCAGCTGTTCTGCTATTCCTTTCTCTCTAATCCACTTTTTTTTTGCCATGCTGACTGCAAAATATAATAACTTCTAAGCAGTGTGTAAAACAAAGTGCTCAATTCACTTTATTAAAATATCCAATAATAATTGATTTAAAGGCAATAAAATGTGTTCATTAGAGGGTTTATATTCAAGAAATATTGAAAGTATACCTAAAACTGTCACTTTTATTGTGAATGAACAGGATAATATAATTTGAAAAGAGTGTGATCATACTAAAGATTTGTCCTGCAGCATTATCTGATAGCTCGTAAAGTGCTGAAATTTAATATGATGCTTTCAGTCAGTTTAATTGAAATTTAATTGCCACTTTGGGCAGAAGGTTTAGATCTGATCAATAAAATATTAAAGATTTTGTGCTTCCGCTCGGAACAGCTTCTTTAGCGATGCGTCAGGAGGGCCCTACATTTTCAGAAGCATTTGTTTGTTGTCGTTCACACAGGGCTCTGTCTCACTTTCTCATTGGAGGTTTTAATGTGCTGTGTAGACGAGTAGTGGAAATAATGTGGCCATAGTTGATCCATTTAATTACAACGTGATGAAAGAAATAACGGTCACCTTCAGATTCACGACAAAGGCATTAATGTAAAAGAGCAATAAATATTTTGAAATGTCAAACCTGAGAAAGATAGAGTCCAACTTGAGCTTGGCTATAAATCAGTCTTGGGGAAAGACCTTGAAAAAAAAAGATGGTTCTTTGGTATTTTAAAAATAATTACTAATACGAAAGGGTAATGATGAAACCGTAAATTACATTTAAAAGGGCCATTAGATGAGGGTTAGTTTACAAAACTGAGAGATGGCTCTTCAAAATTGCCCTTCTGGTTATCTCTACTTTACATTTTCTTCAGAAACTCCTGTTCAATTATCTGATTATTAGTAAATTAATTGATCACATCTATGCAGTTCAAATACTAAAGTCAAGGCAGCTTTCACCTTGTACGGGGACTCTCAGGAAATCTCCATATATGTCTGAAAGGGAGAAGGCAGGGACTTTCTTATTATCTATGGTTAGTAAACTGGGGCAGGACTTTAAGAGATCTTATGCCTTACATGTGGGTCTTAACATTAGGGTTTCAAACTGGCCATTCTACAAAACATCTTCTCCTTATAATATCTGGAGTATTTTTTTAATAACTTCTTTTTACCTGTAGCATTTTCCCTATAGATCCATTTTCAAGGACATAAATTTCAAATGATTTGTATTATTGTCCATAACTGTACAAAACAACGGGCTTCATTGTGACATTCTCAAACAGACCCCCTTCTGGCCCAATAATTCCCTTCTATATTCATATTTTATGTTAAGTGTAGAGTCCACACATGAGAGTAAGCATATGATATTTGTTTTCTAAACATAGCATGTTTTGTTCAACACTATAATCTTCAGTTTAATCCATGTTGTGTGAATAGCATGATTTTGTTCTTCATGGGTTATATACTATCACACATGTACGTGATACGTATGTTTGTTCATGCGTAGTACACTATCACATATGTATACCACATTTTCGTTATCAGTTTACCCATTGATTGACCCCTCGGTTGATTCCACTTTGTGCTTTGGTGACTACTATATTATATGGTAGATTAATTCTCTTGCAGATCTCCTGTACTGGTTTCCATAGTGGCTATGCAAAGCTCCATCCTCACAAACAGTCCTGACACTGCTATACTTGTTTTTCTTGTTTTCTTGGCAGTAGCCCTATTTCTGCAGTCATAAGTCTCCTTTGAGACCCCAATTTCAACGACACCATCTGTTTTTTTTATTGGGTTCAGTATATCTCTCAAGGACGAGTAAATATTTTGGTAACAACCACACTCAGTCAAGACTCTCCACCTCCAAAGACCACGGCCGTCCTTCTTCCTCTCTATTCCTATATTTCCCAGTGTTCCTTTGTTAACTAGGTGATGCCACCCTAGTTACTGTTTTGTTTTTAACTCTGTCATCCTATCAGAATGGATGACACTGGACACTGCAAACAGGCAAACCCATTTGATTTTAAGGCATCTAGAGTCTAAACGCTAGACACTGCCCTGGAGATAGAGCAGTACCTGAATGAAACATTCTGGATTCAGGAAGCGCATCTTCTCATTGGGGAGACAAATATCAAGCTAATCAAGATAATTCTTCATAAAGACTATGAGGGAGTTAAAATAGGCTAATATAACAGAGGGTGACTGATGAGTGCATGTATGCATGTATGTATGCATGCATGCATGTATGCATGTATTAGAAAATGATAGCTACTGATGTTCAGGAAATAGCATTGTAAGAACTTAGAAGAAGAAATCTAGGCAGAAGAAGTCATAAACACAAGAACAGTAGAACTGACATGAGTCTGATTCTAGGGTTTTCAAAGAAAACCTAAAAATAATGAAGTATCTCTTTAATCAGGGGAAAACATTGTGGAGAAGTGGTGCCCACGAGGGAGACAATTGCAGATGGAGTCTTGTAGGGCACAGCGGGGTTGTTATTCTATTGTACAACTGGAAGCCATGGGAAAGGTTTGAACAGAAGCCAGGGGATATCAATAGGCTGTGTGTATGCGAATGTCATTGTGTGTGGTGGTTGAGTGGCATGCGTCATGCTCTGAATACTTCTGCCTTATTGAGTCTGGAGTCTAAAGAGTTAAAAGAGAGACAGAGGCTCACAATAAAAGGGTATTCCAGCAGTCCCTGCAAGTTGCTGTTGCTCAGTTATGCTGAGAATTGGTCAAATCTGATAGAACCAAAAAACAAAACAAAACAAAACAAAACAAAACAAAACAAAACAAAACCAAACCCACAAAACCCAAAAAGCAAAAGCAAAATAAACAAAAAACAAACAAACAAACAAACCAAAAAACCCAACCACACTACTGAACAGGCTGGTGGGGTGGCTCACTGGACAAACATGCTTGCTGCTGAGCCTGAGGACCTCAGCTTGGTTCCCAGTTCCCACTTGGTGGCAGGAGAGAATGGACTCCTGAAAGAAGTCTTTTGACTGTTACTGTGGCAAGTGAGCACCTGCAAAATGCAAATTAACAACACCATTTTTTTTTTAGAAATTGGAAAAAAAGAAAAAAAAAAGAAGGCAAGGGGAAGAAACAATTTAAGGATGGCTTCTAGGTTTGTGAGCCTGAATCATTAATTAGCCAAATGTGCTGCCTTTTGAGGGAGGAAAGGCGTTGGTAAGCGTCATATCGTTTTCGAGGAATCCAGTGGTTCTGCTATACGTGTATTAGTTTGCATTCAGAATGAGATGTCTGCACGACAGTGAAATACAATGCCTTGTAGGCAGTTAGACTGAGGAGTCCAGGGCTCAAGGGCAGCCAGTCACAAGAAGTAGAACCTGAGAAATATCAGTACATAGACAGTACTGGAGACTCAGGGTTCCTCCCTGAAAGCTTGTTACGAACAACCTTGGTGTACTCCAGACAAACTCAAACCACTCTGACAAACCGGGGAAACCCAGCAAAAGATACTGGAATGTGGCCAAGTACAGTGAGAAACCTTGTTCTAGGTATGGTGCTGCAGGACCCTCGAGAGGACAGCGATGAAAGCAAGTTGTTGCTCATGAAAAAGGAGCTTCTCTCTATGTAGAGAGAGGACTCCGTGAGCTGAGGTAGATTGAAAATTAGGTGTTAGAAACAGTAAGTACAGTCAATTTAAGAATATTTACTTGGTTTCAAGTGGGGAACAGAAAAATAAGGCAAAAGTTGGAAGAATGTGTGAGAAGAATTCCTTCTTTTAAGATTTTTTTAAAAAAGTGTATGAGCGTTTTCCCTGCATGTGTCTACGCACTGCATGCATGCCATGCCCGTGGAGTCCAGCAGAGGGCATCAGGTTCTCGGGAACTGGAGTGACAGATGTTCATGGGCTGCAATGTAGATACTGGGAACTGAACCCAGGGCGTCAGGAAGAGAAAGAAGCTAGTGCTCTTTATCACCGAACCATCTCTCTAGCCCCAGTATTGTTCCTTTTAAAATAAATGTTTATGTGTATCTATACATCAAAGTAAATCGTAACAAATGATGCAACAACAGAAGAAAGCAGTGTCTGGAGAACAAACTTTTTAGGAAGTAAAAGGGGGTTGGAGTCAGAAAGAAACAGAAGACATGATTGTAAGGACAGTGGTCACATGGCTTTCACTTTTGTCAAGAAAGACAGTTCATGTAGGTAGGAACTTGAAGTTAGTCATAGAAACTAACTGTGCTTCTGATAGCATCCACATTTGTTTAAAGAATGTATCAGTAATAAATATATAATAAATGAATAAACTAAAAGTGAAAGAGAAGAAACATTATTAAGAACTTGAGTTGAGATGAACATATCTATATTCCCCAGAGAAACAGAAACAATATGCTTCATTATATATATAATCAGCCTCTGTCCGTGGGTTCTGATTCATAGATCCATTCAACTTCAGATTAAAAATGTTTGAGAAAAATTGCCTCCATATGGAATACATGTACACTATTTTTTGTCATTGTTCTCCAAACAATACAGTATAGCAGTTATTTACAAAGAACCTATACTATACTAGTTTTGACATATTAAATGCTGTAGGAATAATACTGAGTATACAGGAGTTAACTTGATGCTATCTCATATAATATACTAAAAAATCTGCAGATTTGGCATCTGTGGAGGGTTTGGGGGATCAGTTTCCTAAGGACACCAATGAATGATGATATCCAGGGACACACTCAGAACACACACACACACACACACACACACACACACACACACACACACACACGCAGACAGACAGAGAGAGAGAGAGAGAGAGAGAGAGTATACAGACAAGGTATTAGTTTATAAGGCTGGGAGGTTCCATTATCAATAGTTGCAAAGCTGGAGACCCAGGAGAACTGGAATTATCAGTTCAGGTAGGTGAAGGCTATGGTTTCAGCTTGCAGAAAGAGCAAATTTTCCTGCCCGGAGCCCATTGTTTTCTTTAAGCCCTAAATGGGTTGAATGAGGTCCACTCACCTTGAGAAAGGCTTTACTGAGTCTACCAGTTGAACTGTTAATCTACTACAGAAATGCCCACAATATTTACCCAAATTCAGAAAATTCTTTAATCAACTATCTTAGAACTTCTTAGCCCTGCTATGTTGACACATAAAATGTAACCTTCACAGATATTACATGTATATATACATATGCATACACATACATATACACGCATACATATTTTAGCACTGTGTTAAGATTTGTAGATATAAATGAACAGAGCCTGTTATTTGTGGAGCTGCTGTTTTATTCAGCAACACTTCATGGTGTTCTTGCAGACACTGAGGAAATAAATGTAGTCATGGATGACATATTGCCATCTGAATGGAAACGAAAGAGCGTGGGGCACTGTAATAGCACTAGGAGGGGTGAGAACAATCATGTAGTCCTGGCTTGATGAGGGAGTAGCTGAGATGTCCAGTGGCAAGACTGTAGAGTGAGTGAGTGGTAGGGCTAACTCTCAGTGATGGAATGTTTATCTCACTAGCATCTGCAAGCTGGGAGGACAGATAATGAGGAAAGGTGACTGCTGGATAGAAAGCTGAAGAGGAAAACTGCAGGTGATGCTGTTAGTGGTAATGATGAGGTCTTTGACATCACCATGTAGAGGGTTGAATACTGAAGAAACTGAAGAGAGTTCAGGAGGTCAGGAATTGAGAGAACATGCGATGGGATGTCCCACCTTTGTGGCATGAAGTCCGAAAGCATGGTATGAGAGGGTTTATGGGTATGGGAGGTCCCCTTATCAGATGGATGTTACCTGTGGGTGGGTGAGCAGGCAACACCAGGTGCTCAGTCAATGAGAAGAAGGAGGCAGAAAGTACAGGGAGATAGGCTCAAACTCAGAGGTAAGCTGAAGAGGAGACAGTTTGTCAGTATGGACTCCAAGGAGTAGGCAATGTGGGAGGAAGCCCACTGGCTAGGGAGAAACTATGGTGGTCAACTGTTCATCACTGCCACAGACACTGAGAGAAACACAGAGGAAATTTTTTGTGAGTTCATGATCCCAGTGACTCCATTGTTGCGCTGCTCTTGCGGCAGACCATTAGGACAGGAAAAGCATAGTGGGCAAAAATTTATTAACTGCATAATAGCAGGAAGCAAGGATGGGACACCAGGGACAAGACTTACCTATCGAATACACACTACCACTGGCCTCCTTCCGAGAAGCCCCACTTTGGAGAAGCCCATGTGTCTATGAACTCCTCAGTGGATCCTTCGTGACCTCCTGATACAGTGCCTCTTAAAAGCACTGCCAAGTAAAGGCTGAGCCTCCTCTGCGGAACGTAGACAGCAAGAGAAGCATTAAGAGACCTTTTCCCTTTTTGAAAAAGGTTGCGTTACTTTTCATGTGTAGGCGTTTTGCCTGCAAGTCTGTCTGTTTACCGGGGGAATGCCTGGTGTTCACAGTGGCCAGAAAAGGGAACAGAACCTGGGTTCTCTACAAGATCAGAAAGTGTTCTTACCCAGTGAGCAATAATCATGTTACAGATGGCTTTGCCCGTCCGTATTTTCCATATTTTTAATGGTTTGCATTGATACATCACTCTAAGTGTGTTCACTATATGATAAAATGACACAGTATTTAAGAAGATAAACTTTAGAGTGAGTCTGCCTTTTTCAATGCTGCATTTTTAATTTTCTGAGTGTGTTTGAACATGGACAAATGGGTCTACAATTCTATGCCTCAGTTTTCTCATCTGTAGGATGGAGATACTCTTCCCCACTTCTGTAAGTCACTGTGCGCAGAGGGAAAGTTGCTGCATATGAAGCAGTGAACAGTAAGCTTTAGCCTACATTTATTGGTAGTGTTTTTGTATACTGGAAGCACATTTATTCTAGTTTATTCTAATTTTTAATCCTAATTCTAGTTAGTTTACTTTTTCTCACAAAAGCTCAACTGTTTTGTGGTTGAAATATATAAATACAGAGGAAAAGAAAACCATTGAAGATATCCAGACTTAGATAGGATAACTCTGAAGATTTTCCCATATACCTCTGAACGTAAAAGTTGTCCCGGATGTTAGGATAGTTTGTGCTGTGTTACACTGGTGATGGGAAGTGAGTCAAGCAAACACTAGAACATATTCTCTTCCAGTCAGTGCTGCTGGCAAATCAGGGAAAATCTAAGAGGAAACAAGGTTTTTGGTGTTTGCCTCTTTTGTTTCTTTGTTTTATGAACACCAGGGACCAGGTTTCTTTCAATATACTGACAAGGAAGAGGTATATCCTGAACTCTTAATTTGGGTTTTCTGTAAGAAATTTCTGAACTCAACACAGAGTGCATTTAGTAAAGATATTGCACTGGGACTCCATGGCTGGGGACAGTTCACTGGTCTCATAGAGTTGTCAAGAACTCAAATTTCCTCATGTGAGCTTTTGGCAGACAGTGGCTTTTGTGTTTTGATACAAGGCTCATTTTGGAAATGTTTTCATGAACATGTATATTGGGCTCTCTCTGGAGGACTATAGCCTTGACACTATCACTGTGGGATTGTTGCATTCAGAGTCCTTATATTTTGAAGAGTAAATCCCAGATCATTTCAAATTTTCTTTTTTTTTAATTGTATGTTTTATTTATTTGCATTTCAAATGTTATCCCCTTTCCTGGTTTCCTCTCTGCAAATCCACTATCCCATCCCTCTTCCCCTACTTCTATGAGGATGCTCCCTGCCCCCACCCAATCCAGCCTCACCACCCTAGCATACCCCTACACTGGGGCATCGAGCCTCTCCCATTGATGCTATATAAGGCCATCCTCTGCTACATATACAGCTGGAGCCATGGATCCCCCCATATATACTCTTTGGGTTGGTGGTTTAGTCCCTGGAAGCTCTACTTGGTTGCTATTGTTCTTCCTACGGGGTTGCAAACCCCTTCAGCTCCTCCAGTCCTTTCCCTAATTCCTCCTCCATTGGGGTTCCTGTGCTCAGTCCAATGGTTGGCTGAGAGCATCCACCTCTGTATTTGTCAGGCTCTGGCAGAGCCTCTTGGGAGACAGCTATATCAGGCTCCTGTCAGCAAGCACTTCTTGCCATCCGCAATAGTGTCTGGGTTTGGTGTCTACATGTGGGATGGGTTCCCAGGTGGGGGGCAGTCTGTGGATGGCCTTCCCTTCAATCTCTGCTCCACTCTTTGTCCCTGAATTCCCTTTAGATAGGAGCAATTCTGGGTTAAAATTTTGGAGATGGGTGGGTGGCCCCATCCCTCAACCAGGGGCCATGCCTAACCTCAGTAGATTTAAGCACCAATGGACAATCTATGGGAAATTACAGGGACTTCTCAGGCCTCCATGATTCTCTTGTGCGTGCTTGGAGCACACTGTCCAGTCCCTTGCATCTCAGTGTTTTTCATCTTCAAGGTTGTAACATCACCACCTACGCTTCAGGAGTGTTTGATGGTAAGCAAATGAGTTCACTCATATTAGGAAACTTTTGTGTATTGTGTGCTTATAGCTGCTGTCTGCACAAAGGTTTCCATGGGGTTCACAAGGTAGCAGAGCCTAAGTTATTGCTGTCTTGAACCTGTGGCACCTGCAATTTCTTCAGACTCTTGAGTGACGGGAACATGGCTTTATGAGACCAATCTGACTGAGGATGAAGGAGAGTTGGTGTGGAAATCGCCTTTCCTTAATGTGAACCGCAGGACACATGGATAAATATCTCAAAATTGTGCTGGCTTTTAGCGTAAACATGAGCTTAACTGGAGTATTTGCCTTTACTGTCGATGAGAAACAAAGATTTTTAAATCTTTCTAGCCCTTATTGCCTCGTGAAAGTCTTTCTCCTTTGTAAATGTATTGGCTGAATTCATCGGTCTTGTTACCCACATCTGCCAGAGTTCTCCTGTGCTTTCGCCCTCCTGAAGGCTAGCCCTACTGCCAAGCCCTTAGAGCAGCTGCATTCTGTACGTATTTGGACAAAAGGGGGGACTACGACTTGAATAACTTGGTCTATCTAGGACAAGAACAGTGCATTTGGGGGGAATTGGTGAGTATTAGAAAAATCTTTTCCTTCCCCACACCTCTTTCTGTTAATTTGAGTCAGTACTGAACCATAGTTTCCCTATCTCTATGACAAGAATATTTCCCACCTTGTTATCTCTGAGGACTGTGGCAAATTTGAATGGTGAACTGTTTGATCTCAGTAGTGAGAGAGAAGAATAAATTGCTCACTTAATAAATTGCCAGGCCACTTGGGTACTATTGAGTTGATTATCTTTCCAGAGTGCTGAATGATAGCGAACGGCCTTAACTGGGAAAGCTAATGCAGCTTTGATCTCTTGGATAGAGACTTCATAGTTTCCGGTAGAGTGAGATGGAATCATTTCTTCTCTTTAATCTGAGGCTCAGGAACTGACCCACCACACAAAAGAGGAAGACACAGTGACTTTATGCACACATACAATCAAAATTGTGATCAAATGAACAGTGTTAGCATCCAGTGAATCTGAACACTAGCTAAAGGCTGTGTGTAAAAGTTTATACTAGATGTCAGGAGTAGATGGGCAAAGGAGATGAGTGAGGGGGCAGCTATTTATGTGTTCACATCATGGAAAAAAAATGTTTCCTCCAGGATCTTTATTTCTTTAGGTCCAGGGAATGAACTGAGGACATTGCATATATGAGGCAAGCTCTCTATCCCAGAGCTATATTGCCAGCCCATCCTTGATGCTCGTAATCTGAAATGGCTTTTGTCAGCCTGATGCTGTGTTAGTCTGTACACTGATGCCATGTCATCAAACAGATAACGGACTGTGTGGCTGTAGAGCAGAGCAGAAGGTAGAGCAGAGTAACAGGGCTTCTTTACTGGCAAGAGCTGGTTATTACTAGAGAGATATCTGGAACCTGTTGGAAGGCTGGGCGTGTTCTCCGATGTGCTGGGATGTCTTTTGAACCAGTACTATCCTGGATGACAATTATCCCTGGAATTACTATACAGCAAGTATCACCCATCAGCTTTGATATTCCTGCTATCAGTGATCTGCCTGACATCTTGACTTTGTCTGTAGGGGAAGCCTTCCTCAAGGCAGGCTGTAGCTCTCTATTTGTTCCAAGGCTCTGTGATAACATTAGAGGTAGTAGTTGGTAGATAGTCGATTACAAAATCACAGGGGCTGAGGAAGCTATCTGGTCACCTAGGGCACAAACACCTCAATTCTATCAACACCTCAAATGCATCTGAATTATCTTGATTGCCTTCCAGAGGTCATGGTGCACTTTGATCAGCAAACACTACTTTCTTAATTGGAAGAATAATATTTGCCTATGGTAAAACAAACAAACAAACAAAAAAAAAACAAAATAAAACAAGACAAAAAACCACATCCAAAACAGAAAGCTCTACTGTGTGCACCCAAATAGACGTACAGTTAAAATAACAAAACCAAAAAAGCCTCAAAACTGGTTCTACTTCTCTAAGATAACTGCATTTCACATTTGATGTTTTTCTTTTTTATTGACTAAAGTGGAATCACATTGTATATTCAATTTTCAGCCTGCTCTTATTCACTTAGCAGCATATTGAACACATTTTCCCATATAATTATATATTCTTTGAAAACATTATTTTAAATTACTGCCCAATTTCCCCCTTATTGGGCATGAAGGCTTTCCCAATTTCCCCCCTCTATAACTAAGCCTCCAATGAATATTTTTACTCATGAGAGATTCTGCCTATTATTTCTTTGGATTCCTAGAAATGGCATTACCGGTTCACAGAATATATACAGTCAGAGAGATCTTAACCCTTTACATCCATACCAACTACAGGCCTTTGAAGAACCTGTTCCCTGGGTGTCATTGAGCTTATATAATACAGTCACAGAAGAGAAATCTATGCAATTCACTATCTTACCAGTACTGATTTTTTTATTTTTTTCATTTGTTGCCTGCTGGGATAGTTCAGCAGATAACAGCACTTGAGGCTAAGCCAGAAGACCTGAGTTGATCCTTAGGCTCCACATGGTAGAAGGAGAGAACTGGCTATGATAAGTTGTCCCTAAAACTCCCCTACATGTGTCATGGTATGAAAATGTCCCCCAAATAAACCCTGTTATTGTTATTATTATTGTTAATTTTTACTGGAAACACCACCTTCTTTTTTTTTTTTTAGAACAATTTGAATTTCACAGAGGAGAGTTTAAATTACAGGAAACTGTACATTTCATATCTCTACCAGTGGTTGGTTAGAAACTAAGTTCTACATACACACATACGTATAGAGACAGAAAAAATCTTATATATAAATATATCTTGCTACCTTTTTCTTAACCTAAGGAATATGAAAAGCACAATTCTGTACACATATCGCTATTAATATATGTATTTGCTAATGCATATGAAAACTGATAAAAACTATTGGTGTGTTATGTCAATATACAACCCATATCATATACCAGTGGTCCCACTATTATACACTAGTGTAACCATATTATGTAACATTCTTACCTGGCACTAAATTAACACATTGATATTACTTTTCTAATTTCAGTACATTTTATGTTAATCAATTTGAACAACTGCATGATTTTTTAAAATAACATTTTTTAAATTAAAATTTTATTTTTAATTCTTTGTGAATAGCTTACGAAGTATTTTGATCATATTCCTTTTCCCCAGATCTTCCTGGATGCATCCTACTTCCTTAACTACATAATGCCTGTCCATTATATATATATATATTACATATATACTGAGTCCAGTTGATGTTGCCCACATGGGTATGGTAACATTCTTTGGAGCATGGTTGACCTACCAGGTGTCACACCCTTAAAACCGACTCTTTCTCTTCAACCAACTATCACTTTCTCCTTTGCTGGGGGTATGACTTTGTGTCTAGCCCTGACACCATGCTGGTATTGTGTCTGTCTTGAGATTGCACAAGCCTCACTGATATTGTCACAGCCATTGAGAGTTTATAAGCACATCTCCCCTGTTGTGATCATGCGTTGTCTGAGGTTATGTGAAGTTTATTCAAATAGATTCATTGAACTCTTAAGCTACTTTCATTTTTAGACTATTACTAGCACCCTCATGGATAGCAATTTTACTCACCTTTAATTATTTTATTAAATTCCTGTAAGTACAATTCCTGAGTCCAAATGTGTGCATGATTTTTAATGTATTCGAGAGAAATAAAAAGCAATCAGAGACAGGAAAAAAAAAAGTTGTTCCTAGAGTACCTTCCCAAGTCCATAGGGAAGAGCAGGCCACACAAAGCAAAAACACCGACAACTTGCACTACACATTTGAAAATTGTCCCTGTTATTTCATCTTTTTATATCTTATCTATTGCTGTTCTGTCAATTTCCCTTTCAGGGTTTGAAACAAGACCCAGGCAACATCTAATTGTTTGGTAGACCTGACATCTCAGGCAGACCTCACTAGGCTGAAATTCAGTTGCAAGCAGTGCCACATTGTCCTCCTGTAGCTGCTGGTCACATGTGTTTTCTTGCCTTTTTGCAGGTTGTAAATGATGCATTTCTGCACTTGTGCCCCTTACTCTAATCCACAACCTCTGCAAGGGTGAACTGAATTTTGCTTATACTACTCTGAGCTCTCTGTCTCCATTTTCTATTTTGAGGACCCTATGATAAGATAGTTACCACCTTGTAATCCAGGACAACATGAGATAAAATTATACAGCTTAGTTATAAAACCATTACATTTGCCATGTAAAGTAATATATTTCCAGTTTGTGGGATTAGAATGTGGGCAGACCCAGGGATCATCCCTCTGCCTTTTTCCTTGTGAGTTTGTATTCCTGTCTTTGTGACAATCAAGCTTCAATCCCTTTTCTCATATTGTTGCCAACATAGATCCAATGTAGACATCTTGCTTTCAACATTAGTATTTATTAATTCAGGTTCCAATTCTAAGTATGAATTCTCCCTTGATCGTTTGCTAAACAGCATGGTGTTTTAAGATGACAAAGCTCATAATTACATTTGTTCCTTAACTTTGGAGCTTATCCCTTCCAAGGATACATTTTTCATTTCCAAGCCATAGGAACTGGTATCACTTTCTCTTTGTCCTGATAACACAGGATTAAAATTGTAGCACCAAATGGTCTTCTATTTCTGGCTCTTCTCTTAATTTATCACAAGCAGATATTCTACCAGAAGTTGGAAGAAAAAGATTTCCAGCTGATGGGCAGCACCTCTACCTTGTGGAAGATTCATAGCCCTGCACATTTTGAATCTGCTGACAAGAAACTTGCGGCAGAAGTAATCAGAGACCTTGCAAGATTGATTTTGGTCCCTTGCTGGCATATGGCATAGAGGGGGAAAGGATCTCATCTCTCAGACTAATCTTAACTATTTAGAAGCCATTATTGCAGGATTACAAATCATCAGAATGCCCCCCCATTCCTTTAACCACATTATTTATTAGCAAGACCTTCAAATTAGTCCTGTGTCTTGGCTTTGCACTATTCTTTAAAAATCAACCCTGAAATAAGTTGAAGGCAGAAGCATGGCACTAGCACCGTCAGTTTAATTGCATAAACCTTAAGCCAAATTTCATCCTCAGTTCACATTTTAGGAATAATTCAACACTAAATGCAAATTGATTCTTCTCTCCAGTTTGTAAGAAATGCTTAAAGTCAACTTGTCACAGAGGAGAAATTGAATCTATTACCTGTACTCTTCCAGCAAAGAAGACGCCCAGGAAGGAGAATGGGGAGATTTATCTGATGTTTGGCTGATATATGGCTGTATAAAATCTTAAGTAATACTGATAATGTCACACAATATTGCAACATATATTTTCAGTCGAGCATTATAAGACAATAAGGCATAAATGGAAATTAAAGGGAAAAATCGGAATGGTTGTCAGGGAGCACTTTTTCATTCAGAGAATCGTAAACATATGGGATGGTATGTCCGGCAAAGCTTCTGAGCTGAGAGTGTAGGAGTAATTACAAAATGGATTTACATTCTGAGGATTGAAGCACGAACAATGGAAAAGAGGTTTGAGTCAGGTGATTTTTAACCATCTCCCCTTTCAAAAGCACCTCATGAAAATGCATTTCCCCAGGATTATCTAGAGATGTGAAGCATCAGGAAGACAAAGTATTTAATGGCCTAAAAAAAATACCCAGATCAAGTAATACAAAGGAACTAGGAAGAGATAATACAAAGACTGAGAGGAGAGGCTCTGAGCAGTGGTGAGGGAGGACTCAATTAAAAAAAAAAGTACTCAGGGAAGTGGAGTTAATACTTTCATCTGATGGATGGAAGAAAACTTTGTCTAAGTCACCTTAGGGACTTTTGAGAAGTGGCAAATATCTTTTGACATAGCTACCATGTGTCCTCTTCCAGTCTTATGTCAAAGATCTTTGGTACCCAAAACCAACATTTCTGAGTAGCATCACTATCTCCATGACTTCACTGATTGACATTCAAACCCTGGCCACCCAAAAACACGAGTTGCTCTCCCCTGATGGTAGCATCTTCTCTTCACCTCCAACTGTCACAGTTCATCTAATTTTGAGGATCACACCCCCCTGAGACACTTTCTCAGGCAGTCCCTTTTTTTCACTGAATGATGTTAATTGCTTATGTCTCTGTGTTTCCTCTCCAGAATTTTGAATTCCTCCCTGCTCCACTAAGTACCTAGTTCAGAACTACATGAGCAGGGTATTTTCAGATACAGCTCCTGGAAGCCTGCATCTGGGAGTCAGGCTTATTTCTGAGGTATCCCGAGGACACAGTCTAATGATCTGTTAGCTACACGACTTTAATCTGAAAAGAAGCACCCGAGACACAAGACTTTACAGACAAGAGGGTATGGCTCCTAAATCATCCACATCATTTATTTCAGGAGAGCTATGTTAAATATTGGTTGGGATAATGGATTATCTGCAAACATCTTTACTTTCATAGCTTTAAACTTTGTAACATTTATTATATGAATAGAAACAAAATGGATTGTAGGAATCACTGATGAATTAACTTCCAAAAATTAAAGAATGAAGTGTCAGTATGGTGCTGATAATGATGACTTCTGTTCTAGAAGACTCACCTCTGACAAAGTAATCGGGCCGATGAGGAAGAGAGTGTGCACATATAATCGATGTGAACTTGTTTGTAAATTCTAACTGATCCCATATGGTCAATAATAACTAAAGAAAAATGAGATTTACCAAACCCAGGTGATTTGACAAGGATTGGAATCAGCCTGAAAGACAGACTACATTTAAATCTCCAGGCTCAGGGTGAGATTACCTAAACAATATGTCCACCAAATGATTAGGCTACAAGCAGAAAGAGTTAGATCAAAGAAGTTCCCCAGTCATAGGCTAGAAGAAGTGATAAGGGTACCATTTCCTCATTTCAAAGCACTTCCTAGAAGTTGCAACTGTGGCTTCCTCTTGAATTATCACTGGGAAGAACTCAGACTCTTTAGGTTAAAGCTAATCTGGGACATGAAGACAACTGAATTTTGAGTATTTTGAGTAGCTTTATGCCTAATAGCTTAAGTACTGGCTATTTCACTGTAGAGAAATGATGGTCAAATAAAAATAGCCAACAACTGTACCATACAGTGAAAATGGAAACAATCAGGTGCCCATTAGTAGGTGCATCAATAAACCAACTATAATATATACATGACAGAACAGTGCTCTCAGCCTCAGTGAGGCAGGAAATACTCACTTATGTTACAATGTGGATGAACTCTAATTTTGCTAACTTAAAGGGGCCAGAAACAAAAAGGCCATGCTATGTGCTTTCTTTTATATGGAAATGGGCAAATTCATAGAAAGAAAGAAAGACTGTTCAGCATTATGGAATGGAATGTGAAGACAGTCATGGTTCATTTGCCTACCTGAAATGATACTCTCTCTTTCTCTAGAGATGAAGAAAATGCTGTTTTGTAAATGGATTGAGGTGGAATCCACAGTACTGTGACTATTATAACAGTCACTGGATTGTTATTTGAAATAACTAATTATATGCTATATGAATTTTACTTTTTAAAAAGGTTTCTTATTAGATATTTTCTTCATTTACATTTCAAATGCTATCCCGAAAGTCCCCTATACCCTCCTCCCACCCTGCTCCTCGACCCACCCACTCCCACTTCCTGGCCCTGGCTTTCCCCTGTACTGGAGAATATGATCTTCACAAGACCAAGGGCCTCTTCTCCCATTGATGGCCGACTAGGCCATCCTCTGCTACATATGCAGCTAGAGACACAGTTCTGTTGGGTACTGATTAGTTCATATTGTTGATCCTCCTATAGGGTTGCAGAGCCCTTCAGCTCCTTGGGTACTTTCTCTAGCTTCATTAGGGGCCCTGTGTTCCATCCAATAGATGACTGTGAGCATCCACTTCTGTATTTCCCAGGCACTGGCATAGCCTCACAAGAGACAGCTATATCAGGGTCCTTTCAGCAAAATCTTGCTGGCATATGCAATAGTGTTTGGGTTTGGTGGTGATATATGGAATGGATCTCTGGGAGGTGCAGTCTCTGGATGGTCCTTTCTTCCATCTCAGCTCCAAACTTTGTCTCTGTAACTCCTTCCATGGGTATTTTGTTCAAAGTTCTAAGAAGGAACAAAGTATCCACTCATTGGTCTTCCTTCTTGAGTTTTGAAAATTGTATCTTGGGTAGGCTGTTTCTGGGCTAGTATCTGCTTATCAGTGAGTGAATATCATGTGCATTCTTTTTTTTTTTTTTTTCAATCTTAAAACCTTTTCTTTTTTTTTTTATTTTTTTTCCATTTTTTATTAGGTATTTAACTCATTTACATTTCCAATGCTATACCAAAAGTCCCCCATATCCACCCACCCCCACTCCCCTGCCCACCCACTCCCCCTTTTTGGCCCTGGTGTTCCCCTGTACTGGGGCATATAAAGTTTGCAAGTCCAATGGGCCTCTCTTTCCAGTGATGGCCGACTAGGCCATCTTTTGATATATATGCAGCTAGAGTCAAGAGCTCCGGGGTACTGGTTAGTTCATAATGTTGTTCCACCTATAGGGTTGCAAATCCCTTTAGCTCCTTGGCTACTTTCTCTAGCTCCTCCATTGGGAGCCCTATGATCCATCCATTAGGTCATGTGCATTCTTTTGTGATTGGGTTACCTCATTCAGGATGATATTCTCTAGATCCATCCATTTGCCTAAGAATTTCATAAATTCATTGTTTATGAATTTTACTTCTAAAAGCAAAACTAAAGAGGAAAAAAAAGGAAGGCAGAAAACAGATTACCTACTCAGGACTTAGTGCCTAGAAGTAGCAGGAACTGAAACAGAATAGGAATGGGTGAATTATGTTCACAAAGCTGGGAAGAAGAAATCCAGACTCCTGTTCAAGGGAACAGGTTGATTATTTCTTCGAAATGTTAGTGCTACTATCAGAATATCAGAATTCTTCTTCTTCTTCTTCTTCTTCTTCTTCTTCTTCTTCTTCTTCTTCTTCTTCTTCTTCTTCTTCTTCTTCTTCTTCTTCTTCTTCTTTCTCCTTCCTCTTCCTATTCTTTCGTCTCTTCCTTTTCCTCCTCCTCCTCTTCCTCTTCTTCCTTCCTCTCCTTCTCCTTTTCTTCTGCTTCCTCTTCCTCCTTTTCCTTCCTTTTCCTCTTCTTCCTCTTCCTCTTTCTCCTTCTCTACTCCTCACTCCACCACCTCCTCCCTTTTTAAATGGCATCTGCCCATTTTTATTTTTTGTTTCTGCCTTTGCAATCTTTGCAATGCTTCTAGATACCAAGGCAAAACTGTATCTTCTAGATTGTCCTTCTTTGAATGCTTCCAGTTAGTCTTAGATGCTGACACAAGACCAGAATAAAATGGTGGTGGTGAAGCAGCAGTCAGATCTGTCTGCCATGATGGCTGTCACTGATAAGAGGTCTGCCCTTCCTGAGACTTCTATCAGCTTCTCAGGCTGCTCTGGCAGGTGTGGTAAAGACCCACCCACTCTCAGCAGGAAACTCATGGTTACCAGAGAAAGGAGCTATGAGAACTGACACTGGTCTCAGGCTGCCCTTGTAAGTCCCACATCATGTGTGTGAATTATAGTTACAGTTGCTTCACTTACTCAAAATCCATTTTCCTTTCCCATGTCCTGCCTCTATCTCCAGCATCAGATACAAGCAAAACAGTTTCAGAGAACAGATTCAGCTCTCAGACCCACATCCAGCCAAATCCCCAAAGAAATTCCTCTCACCCATGCTACACCACTCTAAGTTTTCTGACTGAATCTTGACCCATACACTACCCATTAATCTCTTTCTCATTTATTGTTTTACTTAAAAAAAAACCCAATAAACAAATTAAATGAATGAATATTATAAAAACTATTAACCGGGTGGTGGTGGTGCATGCCTTTAATCCCAGCAGTTGGGAGGCAGAGGCAGGTGGATTTCTAAGTTCGAGGCCAGCCTGGTCTGCAAAGTGAGGTCTAGGACAGCCAGGGCTACACAGAGAAACCCTGTCTCGAAAAACCAAAAAAAAAAAAAAAAAAAAAAAAAAAAACCAACCAATCAACCAACCAAACAACCCCCCCAAAAAACAAAAATACAAACAAAACCCCACAAAACTATTTACTGAAAAGGCATGCTCTAAAGAGTATAAAAGATATTTTATGACTGCAAGAATTTAATATATATGACATATATATGTTATGTATTATATTGTTTAAAAATACCATGGGAATGATAATACATATTTCACAAGAGTAATTTTATGGTAATGGAGAAGGTGGATACTTGAACAAAAGAATGAGTTATTTTTGTGTTTCTGTCTGGTAATATGTTCATAGTTTGATTTACCTTCTCTTATATATCCTTCTTAACTAGACAATTTACTTTTATTCAGTTAAAATTATATCTGTCCATTGACCACAGCAGTGACCAATATTTGAATGTTCAAAGTCAGAGTAGAAAAAGAATCTCCAGGGCATCATAACCAGCAGAATCTCATACACGTATTCACAAAGATTAAACGAATTTTCACAATGATTTTATTTGTCATGTCTTAAAATAAGAATGATCTGGATGCTTAAAATGAATAAAAGTAGTATGATATATTCACACAGTAGAATTCTATTTGGAAATTGTAATGAAACGCCATAATTACACACAGCAACATGTTAAAAATCCTTTTAAAATGTTGAGTACAAGAATGCAGACATCTAATAATCTACACTATATATTGCACTCATCCAAAGGATGAGTGAAACCAATTTACAAATGGTTATGAACGAGATGGGGGACTTGACAAGGGCCCTAGAGTGAGCTGTAGACTGAGTGCACATTGTGCTCCATTAGTAAGATTCAGTGACATGTGAGGCTTGTAATGTGTGAGAGTATGAATTCATTCATTCTGTGAATGCAAATTACTTCTCAAAATATTAAAACATAATAAAGATGAAATACAGATTCATCTGTCAAAACAGAATTACGTAAATAAGAAGTTGATATTTTCCCAGGTGTTACATGTGACTAATTCAAATTTTTAATTACTTCTTGTTTTCCTATAACAGTATCACTTAACAAATCAACCATTATTGCGTTAGTTCATTGATGACACATTTTCTAATATAAATAATTTACATTTATTTTATTTGAGTTCAGCATTGACTTGTAGATAATCTTGCCATTTACCAGAGTTGCTATTACAGCCACATATGTATATTACATTTTTTTTTCTGAAGGAGACATGTGATAAAACAGAAGGGGGAATGTGAAAAGCCATCCCTTAGAATAAAGACAGACTTAGCTATGGGTAGGATAATACTAAAGTAAATATTGGCTGCTAAATATTTTTATATGTAGAACATTCATGAATGAAGTACATGTTTCTATCCTCTAATATTTATAAATATCTATATATTTATATTCCTTTGGACAGAGGGATTGATGGTATTCGGACACCATTAGGCAGATTTCTCAGTAACTTGGTAAGGACCCTGAGCTCCTCCTTGGGTGGAGCACATCTCACCTAATTACTCTCAGATGAAAGTTTTGAAACTAAAAACTGCAGCTGTTATTTTTCCCTCTGACTTTATTAGAACATTAGAGTAACGATCAGGAAGAATTATGCCCATGAAAATACTTTAACCTTCTGAAGAACTACTTCTGAACTACAGCAGACTGGATTTCACTTTCTTTTGGTACTGTAGTGAGTTTGGTAGAATTATGTGCACATTTCTTCTTGAAATTGTGGGTGGCACCTAGTTAAAGTTAGATTCCCCCACCTAACAGGCACACATGAGAAGTTGACTAATTGTTTTCATGAGACAACCAACTAGTCCCATCTTATTTTTTCCAGCTTGACATTTGCAGGTTTTTTTTTTTTATGCTAGCATATTTCAAGACACAGATTTAGAATGTAAGCACTTATTCCTATCTTAGTACATTAAATAAGAACATATATTGGTTGGTGAGAAAAATGGTGTGCATGATATTTGCCCAATCAAAAAGTACTTTGATAATTTTAACTATTGTTTTCAATGAAATATAAGACTGTGATTTGTCACACTAGAAAGAATTGACCACCAATATTAATTATTAAATCCTTAGCTTGGTGCTTATAATTCTTTTTGATGATAAAATATTTATCAAGCTTAAAAATGAGCAATAACTTAAATAAAACTGAATGTTCACTGTGATGACTAGGGTTAAGAACTATGGAGTACTCAAAATTATATTTTAGTAGTAACAAGAAGACATGTACATATATAACAAAGGGAAAACAAAGTAGAAAAATACATTTAATATCAGAAGCACAAAGCATAAGAGGTCTGATTCTTCAACAGGAGAAATTGTCTCTTCCATTGGTATCAATGGAGTCAGAATTCATAGAAAAAGTAGGTAAATTATGTATCAAATACACACTGAGCATGATTTAAACCCTTTTTCACTGTTTTCCACTTAAATCTATTGCAATAGTGGAATAAATATATATACACATGCTTACACACACAAATGTGCATACTCACGTGCACATACACACATACAAGTGCACATACATTTCTATTTATAAAAATAAATAGAAGGCTTTGTGGCTTGCACCCACAATCAGCATTTGGGAGGCTGATGTAGGAAGATTGCCTTGATTTGAAGACCAGCCTGGGTACGTAGTTCCAGGGCACCATGGGCTAGAGTGACACACCCTTAAAACACAAACAAATGAAGAGTCAAACAAATGTGACTATTTAGTCATTTGATGCAATATGGAAGCAAGTCTAGGAATGAGAAATGAGAGATGGAAGATAGTTTTCTGGAGGCTGGACTTTCACCACCCTCTTCAGGAAGAGAACTAAAAATGTAGGATATTTAAGAGGTGAGGAGCTAGAAAGGACTTGAGATGGGTGTGACAATATTCTATTTGAAGCAACTACGTTGACTAAGGGCACAAAAGGGTTCACTTAAAAAAAAACCCACAGGCCCCCAATGGAGGAGCTAGAGAAAGTATCCAAGGAGCTAAAGAGATCTGCAACCCTATAGGTGGAACAACAATATGAACTAACCAGTACCCCAGAGCTCTTGACTCTAGCTGCATATGTATCAAAAGATGGCCTAGTAGGCCATTACTGGAAAGAGAGGCCCATTGGACAGGCAAACTTTATATGCCCCAGTACAGGGGAACACCAGGGCCAAAAAGTGGGAATGGGTGGGTAGGGGAGTGGGGGGGAGGGTATGGGGGACTTTTGGGATAGCATTGGAAATGTAATTGAGGAAAATATGTAATAAAAAAAACCAACAGAATAATGACCTTGAATTATGTATTACACAGAAGTGAAGTTCTTGTTAGTTATCACAAATTCCCTAAGCTAGTAGGGCAAGAACTGCTTCTGAACTCTGTTTCTTGTATAACATCCCGGTAGAGCCAGGCATGACATTCTCTTAAAGAGAGACTTGAAGCACATGGACAGGAAATAGTCACAGATCACCCACAAGATACAGAGCACACAATGACATATGGAAAATGATATTGCAGAGACCCAGGAAGTTCCTACCATCATGGGAGGATTTTCACATAAGAAATAAAAATAATATGTACCAACAAAAGTTTGTACCCCCATTTGGCATGTTTAAAATATGAGATGAAAAGCATTCATGACAAACACATATGCTCCCTTTGTCTCTGTATTCTGTTTTCTGATAAAGGAGAGAGAGAGAGAGAATTCAGTAAACTCATGGTAGTATATGCGTGTAATTCCAGAACTTGGAAAGCTAACACAGGAGAATCACAGATACAATGTAAGTACCATCTACACAAGGACAGTCTATCTCCTAAAATCAACAAATTAGTTTACTATATAGGGGTGAGGAACAGGCATCTAGCTTCATCTGCATATTCAGACTAGATTTTCTCAGCATCACTTGCTGAAAAGATTGTCCTTTCTCCAATTCATGTTAGTCAGTTTTAACGTTTTCTTGCTGGAGGTATTAGAATTTTTCTACATGTACGGTAAGGTAATTGATGGCCTCTATTTCTCTTTCTTGTCTAAGCTCTGACTACAACTTCCAGATCTATGCTAAATAAAAGAGGTGAGAGTGGGACGTTTCATCTTATTCCAGATATTCTAGAAGGAAGCCTTCTTAACTTTTCTTATTGATTCTATGTATCATTAGCTATGTGTATGTGTGTGTGTGTGTGTTTGAAATATAAATAAAAATTTAGTAAAATATGACCCCACTCCAATAAAATTGCTATTTTCAAATAAACTAAATATGAAAAATACAGGCAAACACAGAGAAATGAGAACCCTTTCTGCTGTTGATGACCTATTGTAGACGAAATTATGATCCAGAAAACATACTATCAAAGGAAATAAAATAGAAGCAAACTAATTTTACAAACTGGTCCATGAGTTAAAAGTATGTGTGGATATACACAGTGAGATAAAGTTTGGCTCTCAAAGGAAGAGGTTCTGCTCTATGTAAAGACATAGATTGAAGGGAAATCTTTATATTTAGTGTAGTGAGTAGATACAAGCACAAGTACAGCATGATCTAACTCCTACACAGATACAGGAACTCTTGTTCTTATTTTTTTATTATTTATTCTTCAGAGCTTCATAAAGATAGCTTATTTCATGTATACATATACTTGAACTATATATTAATTCACACACACTCTGTTTTCTTTTTGTTACCTCTTTCTTCCTCTAATTGATTTCTTTCCTTCCCAGTCTCTCTCTGCCTCCTGCTTTCATGTTCTATCTAACATCTATCTATCTATCTATCTATCTATCTATCTATCTATCTATCTATCTATCTATCTATCTATCTATCTATCCATCCATCCATCCATCCATCCATCCATCCATCCATCCATCTATCTATCTATCTATCTATCTATCTATCTATCTATCTATCTATCTATCAATCATCTATGTATTTATCTATCATGTATGTGTGTGTGTGTGTATGTATGTATGTATGTATGTATGTATGTATGTATGTATCTAATCATCTGTCATTGGCCTATCTAAAATTTAGCATCCAGAAATGAAATTGGCAATACTTATCCTTCTGAGTCTCCCTTATTTTGCATTGCTGTAACTCTGAGAGCTAATTACACCCCTCACACTGTGAAGACTTTCCTGTTGTCCACTGACAAGGATGATGTCAAGATATTATGTCCATTCACACCACTAAGGAAAACTTTCCATTTCAAAATTCTTAATTTACTTTTAAATACTTATTTATTTTCAGACCAGGTTTTACTTTGTGGATCTGGCTGGTCTGAAACTTATAATATAGACCAGGCTGCCCTCCAACTTACTAGAGACCCTTCTGCTTCTGCCTGCGAAATGCTGGGATTAAAGGTGTGTGCTACCATGCTGGATTTAAGACCTAATTTAATAATACTTTAAAAATCTCTTTTATCATGTAAGGCAGCACCATGACATATTTGAATATTTTAACAAAGACATTTTGAGGGCTATTACTTTGTGTTTCATGTAAGTCAACATTAAGTAGGATCTTGACACATTTTTAAATAATAGAAATAAAACACTTTGTCTCTTTTTACTTTGCCAAGTAAACTTAAAGTCAAATAAATGAGTATTAAGTCTGTGTGGAGGATCCCATGATGAAGTGTGTTTTGATGTTCCCACAGCAGATGTATCACCCAGGGACACCCTCTTTGGAAACAGCAGGAGCCTCCTGCCTACTCTCTCTTCTGGCTTCAAATTTATCTTCCCACCAGCTGCCAGCTCTAAACTACAGTGAACATCTCAGTTTATGGTCCTTTCAAGCTAAAATCTGTTACACTGGTACAGAAATTGTAATACTTATGTGAATCAATAATTGTAATGTATGTGACACCATAAATTCATGGCATACCCAGAGAAGTGTACACACTGTTTCTGTGTTAGCCTATCCAGCAACAAATACAACATAGACCATTTGTATGACTGTCTAGGTATGTTTTCAATTTTCTATCTTTTATTAAAAAATAAAGAAACAATTTTGATGAAAAAATTAAAGGTTCTATGATATTTGTTGGCCCTGTAAAGATTTAAACAGAATATGTTTAATTGAAATAAGCTTCATGTAGAGTCATTAGAAAGTGGTATTTTATTGCATTGAGTTATGTTTTTGAAGTTGTGGAATACAAGTTTTCATCTTTCACAGTGAAAAGACATTCCTCATTTCTCAACATTGGAGAAACCTATGTCTCTCCACAGTCTAGAGAACTATCAAGTTCTACTGAGTCCTCTGGTGGAATACTGTGTACCCATTACCTGAGGACCTTAGCTAGAATGTCAGATACCCTGGGTCTCATGTTAGTGTTACCCACATGAGCAGTGACCTTAAAAAAATCACGCAACCTTTTAAATTTTCTTTCTGTCTCTTCTAGAGATATAACAGTTTATATTTATTGTTAACTTGGTACACCCGAGAAGAAAGAGTCTCACTTCAAAAACTGCCTCCATCAAATTAGCCCATGGGCATATCTATAGAGGCATTTTCATGATTTCTAATTGGTATAGAAGAATGTAGCTGATGCCATCCTTAGTCAGGGGGGGTGGGGTGGGGGCTGGGCTGTATGTGGAAGCTATCTGAACATGAACCAGGAAAGAAGACAGTAAGTAGCCTTCCTCTGTAAGTACTACTTCAAGTTCCTGCTTTGCTGGAGTTTCTGAACTGATTTTGCTCAAAGAAAGATTAACTTGTAACACATAATAAACCCTTTTCTACCCCAGTTGCCTTTGGTCACTGTGTTTATCACACAAGCAGAAAGCAAATCAGGGCAAGAGAGAAAATTAATTGTCTACCCATGGGCTTGTTGGGATGAGTCAGAGTCTATATTGCATAATGTTCAGAAGTTTGTACAAGGACTTTTTTTTTCTATTGCTTTTTATTTTCTTGGATTAAAGTGGGAATTTCTGCTTTCACTGGAGACTCAGTTGTGTCATGTGATGTTTTTGTGGAAGCAGACACATGAGAAAAGGTGTTGCTGAGCAGACACTTGAGAGGGTGTTTTGCTGAGAACACACACTGAGTTTTTCTGGAAGCTATGTGGTGAAAGGGTATGTAATGTTTTTCTGGAGTGCATGCTTGAGAGGACCTCTGGAAAGAACATAAGTATTACCCAACAGAGTGGATGATACTCTTGCACTGGTTCACCTTGCGACTTGTTGCTGGTCTTCACTGGGCTCTCTGATGCTGGTCTTCACTGGGGATACACTCTTGCATTGGTTCTCCTTGCTTTCTTCACTGATCTTCATCTGTTGTGACTTATAGAGAAAAATGCACCAAAGAGTTTCTAGTGCTATTCTGGTTGCTTCTTCTGGATGAGCTGCCACTGCTGTTTCATGTTTGGTGTTTTGGTAGTGGAATGGACTGCTGACAGCAAATATTGGAATTGCCCCCAAAGAACTATTTCTAAACAGGTCCACAACCTCTATTTCCAATTAGTTTTTATTAGTGGGCTGGAAGGGAGGTTGAAGCATCAAAGAACTATAATTAAAGTAGGCTTTGAAAAATGAAAGTCTATGTTAGCTATTATATCATATTCTAGGATTACAAAAGTGAGGAGGCCAGGGTGCTAGAGAAGTTACATGTAGTTGTAGCCAAATGTCCATGACTGGTGGGAAGTGACAAATGCTGCCTGGGATATGAAGGTTGGCAGAGGTGAATAGACTTAGAACTGCTTCATATATCAAATGGCTCTTGGGAGAATTTTTGAGGAGAAACAAATATTTTGTCAGTGAAGCAGTATGCACATGTGTGTATTTGTCATTTCTTACTGTGACTAGGGAAACAGTGCCTTTACTCAAATACCCAGTTTTATTCTTGTTTCTTGACAGTCTCTTTCCATAAGCATCCAGAGAATTTCACCAATTCCTCTACTCACAATGCCTTTCTAGATTTCCTTTCCATCTGCTCTAATCCATTGTATTTGCCTAGGCCTTCACTATTTCTCCAGCTCCAGTCTCCATCCATTTCATTCTTATATGAACGTGGAGAACATCCTGCTATACTTCAATCCTCATCTGTAAAGTGGATCTTAAATGTTCTTCCCCAGATAGGGCAAAATATCATTCCTTTGCTTTCCTGCCCATTTCACATTTACCATGACTTTTGAAAAATTGTTACACTCTATATTGTGTACTGACAATTTTAAAGAGAATATGTTTTATTTATTCTCTGACAATTTCATGCATGCATACAATGTATCTTGCTTATATCTACCTCCAGTTCCCCCTTCCATTTTTCCATGCCTCCCCCCCAACATATCTCCCTCCCTCCTTCATGTCTTTCTCCACTTAAAAAAAGATACTCACTGAGTCTAGTTAGACCTGCTGGAATGTTGACTGATCTTGATGGTTTGATCTTGTTCAGGTAACCACGGCTGCAGTGAGTTCCAGAGCACAACGGAATGGCATGTCTTTTGGCACCGTCAGAAGTGCCCCATTTGGGGCTAAACAGTCAACACTCACTTATTCCTGTCACTTTGATCAATTATAAGCCTGTGCACAAACAGCTGACCATTGAAGAGAGAGGCTTCTCTGGCCAAGTGTGAAAACACCACTAATCACTAACATGCCTTCTGAGGCCACCTGAGACATTAACTGGTGCTTATTTGTCCATCTTTCTTTTTTTTTTCCACCCACATAAGACTGCATATTTGAGGACAGGCATTTGTTTTTATCACTGCTTTCTGCATAGATGTTTATTTCCTAGAACACAGCACATACTCCTTTTATTTGATTGAATAAATAATGGTGAATTTCACTTGTTTATGTTATTAATAGTTTTCCTCATTTTTGACTATTTCTTACTTGTATACAAGGGATTCTGATGATGTTACCCTCCCTCATTGTAGTTTCTCATTCCGCTTTCCATCTGTTGAATCCTCTTTTTCCTCACAAGTGGTCCTAACCCTATCTTCATCTGTCTCTGTCTCTCTCTGTCTCTGTGCATCTCTCTCTCTGTTTATGAAAGTCAATGTAAGTGATCATAGCTATGGCATGTTTGTGATTTACACATCTACATGATATACAGAACAGAGTACTGCACCATTCTTATTCCCATTCTCTGCCTTTCAAAGTCTTTTCAACCCCACTTTGCACTATTCCCTGGCCTGGGAGTAGGTGATATACATGTTCTATATAGGTCCAACCACTTGGTATTACCTTATTCTCAGCACCAGGAAGAGCTATGAGTACTTTCTTTGACAATTGTCTACTGCTAAAGGTGACTCTCTGATGAATTCTGAGTTACAGCACTTGGTGGGTATAAACATAATAAACTAGCTTAATTAGGTAGGTTTTGCAATTACTTCTTTTATTTTTTTCTCTCCATTATATGTCATATGTTGCCTTTCTAACCATTCAAATTTTCATATAGGTCATAGACACCCAGGGTTGTCCTTTTCCACCCTTGCTAAAAATTCTGTAAGTAGAAACTTTTCTCATTTAAGATTAACAATAAACTGTACTGAAATGAGATATTTAAATTGTTCATGTGAGAAAATTCAGACCAACTCATCTTTAAGTAAATAATAGTCTTGGTAGATGAAAATGAACTCCAATGGCTCATACTCTAAGATCAAGAATTGATAAATGGGATCTCACAAAACTGGAAAGCTTCTGTACAGCAAAGGACATAGTCAATAAGACAAATTGGCAACTTACAGATTGAGAAAAAAACTTCACTAACCCCAAATCTGATAGAGAGATAATACCCAAAAAATATATATATAAAGAACTCAAGGAGGTAACTACCAAAATACCAAATAACCCAATCAAAAAATGGGGTATAGAGCTTAACTGAGAATCTACAACAGAGGAATCTCAAATAGCTGAGAAGCACTTAAAGAAATGTTCAAAGTCCTTAGTGATCAGAGAAATGAAAATCAAAATGACCCTGAGATTCTACCTTACACCAGTCAGAATGGCTAAGATCCCAGATGTCCTTATACAGAAGAATGGATACAGAAAATTTGGAACATTTACACAATGAAGTACTATGCAGCTATTAAAAGCACTGAATTTATGAATTTCTTAGACAAATGGATGGATCTGGAGTATATCATCCTTAAATCACAAAAGAACACACATGATATGCACTCACTGATAAGTGGATATTAGCCCAGAAGCTCGGAATACCCAAGATACAATTTGCAAAACACCTGAAACTCAAGGAGAAGGAAGACCAAAGTGTGGATACTTTGATCCTTCTTAGGATCGAAGGGGAAACAAAATACCCATGGAAGGAGTTGCAGAGACACAGTGTGGAGCAGAGACTGAAGGGATGACCATCTAGAGACTGTCCCACCTGTGGATCCATCCCATAAACAACCACCAAACCTAGACACTATTGCAGATGCCAACAAGAGCTTGCTGACAGGAGCCTGATATAGCTGTCTCCTGAGAGGCTCTGCCAGTGCCTGACAATTACAGAAGTGGATGCTCACAGTCATCCATTGGATAGAGCACAGGGTCCCCAATGAAGGAGCAAGAGAAAGTATCCAAGGAGCTGAATAGGTTTGCAGTCCCATAGGAGGACCAACAATATGAACTAACCAATAACCCCAGACCTCACTGGGACTAAACCACCAATCAAATAAAACACATGGTGGGACTCATGACTCTAGCTGCATATGTAGCAGAGAATGGCCTAGTTGGTCATCAATGGGAAGAGAGGCCCTTGGTCCTATGAAAGTACTATACCCCAGTATAGGGGAATGCCAGGGCCAGAAGGCGGGAGTGGGTAGGTTGGTGAGCATGGGGAGGAGGGGAGAGGATAGGGAATTTTTGGAGGGGAAACAAGGAACAGGCATAACATGTGAAATGTAAATAAAGAAAATATCTAGAAAAAAAAAAGAATGGCTAAAATTAAAACCTTAGTTGACAACACGTTAGAGAAGATAAGGAGAAAGAGGAACACTTCTCCATTGCTGGTGGGATTGCACACTGGTACAACCATTCTGGAAATCAATCTGGAAGTTCCTCAGAAAATTGGAAAAAGATCTACCTGAAGACCCAGCAATTCTACTCTTGGGAATATACCCAAAAGATGCCACACCATGCCATGGAGTACATGTTCCACTATGTTCATAGCGGCCTTATTTGTGATAGCCAGAAGCTGAAAACAACCCAGATGTCCCACCACAGAAGAATAGATACAGAAAATGTGGTTCATTTACACAGTGGAGTACTAGGACATCCTGAGTTTTGTAGGCAAATAGATGGAACTAGAAAATATCATTCTGAGTGAGGTAACTAAGACCCAAAAGGACATGCATGGTATGTACTCACTAATAAGTGGATATTAGCCAAAAGAAAAAAATTACAGAATACACAAGTTATAGTCCATAAAACTCAAAAGGTCAACAAGCTGAAGGGCCCACTTATTAAGGATGCCTCAGTCCCACTTGGGAGGGAGAAGAAAGCAATCACAAATGGGGAGGGAGGGACCTGTGAGAAAAAGTGGACAGGGAATGGGGAGGGAGAGGGGAACCTGATCTGGTATTGGGTGAGGAAAAATGACTGAGGCTCTGAAGTCCAGCAGAAAGAATGGAAACAGGCAACCCTAGGAGATAGAAGGTTGGGGGGACTCCAGGAATGTACCAGAGACGTGGGAGGTGAGAGACTTTCAGGACTCAACGGGAGGGACCTTAGATGAAATGCCCAACAGTAGGGAGAGGGAACTTATAGGGCATATTTCCAGCTGGAAGACAGGGCATCAAATGAGGGAGAGGTTTGCCATTCCACAGTCAAAACTCTGACTTGCTATGCCCACTCCAGTGAACCCTGCTTGACAGACCAAAAGGCCTGGAAGCACTCACAAGGCAAAGAGTTTCAAGGAAACTATGCCTCCTGAAATCTTGGCATTCCCATAGCCCGTATACTCAAACCCTGTCCCCTTGTTAATCTGGTGTTTGGATCTGTGTGCTCTCTTTCAGTATTGTTTTATTATAAGTGCCTTTAAGGATTGATTTTTTGACATTGCTAAGCCTCCACCAGCGTTCCAATGGTTCCCAGAAAATCCTGGAAGCCTATGGTGAGCTTGGAATTCAGTAAGAATGTTACCTATTCAGTAACATTCAAATTCACTTCTAGTAGAGACCGTGAAAATAATCAGGCATTACAAAGAACAGAGCTAGAAAAGCTCAGGGCTAGTCTGCATAGAAATTACTTAGGACAATAGCCGAGTCACACCCAAACACAGGAATACCCAGTGGCCTAGGAAATAGGTGGGTTTGGTGCAGGTTTCTTCACTAGGCCCAGAGGAATAGCATAATAAGGTATTTACTAAAGAACCCCTGGTGGGTTAACAATAGACTAACATTACATCAAAGCATCCATCTGGCTCCATTTTAAGTGGTAAATGAGACCTGGTTCCCACCATCTTTTGATTTATGCATTCCTTTTGTTTTGTGTCACTAACTTGGAGGATGTGTTTGCCTGTTTTTTTGTTTTTTGTTTTGTTTTGTTTTGTTTTTTGTTTTTGTTTTGTTTTTCTTCTGTATAAAAAAGTCTGGTGTTCGTTTGGACAATACATTCAGATCCAACATACTCTCTCGTGTCGCGTCTGTTTGTCACCCTTTTCTTGCCGACTCTTTGCCCACCTGTAACCGGAACCTGAGTTTCACCTGTGGATTGAGGACCCAAGTGAGGTTTGTCTGTGGCACTAACTCATAATTGTTCCTGTCTGGAAGAACTACAGGGATGGAAATGGAGAGGAGCCTGGGGAAAAGAAGGTCCAGGGACAGGCCCAAAGTGGGATCCAGCTCAAAGGGAGGGAGGTCCTAAGGCCTGACACTACTACTGAGGCTATGGAGCACTCACAAAAAGTGAACAATCATGATTGCCCTCCGGAAGACCCAACAAGCAGCTGAAACAGTCAGATGCAAATATTTGCACCCAACCAATGGACAGAAGATGCTGAGCCCTGTGGTTGAATTAGGGAAAAGCTGGAAGAAGCTGAGGAGGAGGGCAACCTTGTAAGAGGATCAGCAGTCTCAATTAATCCTTACCCCCGAGATCTATCAAACACTAGACCACCAAACAGGCAGCATATACCAGCTGATATGAGGCCCCAGCACATATACAGCAGAGGATTGTCAGGTCTGTGTTCAATCAGAGATGATGCCCCTCAAGAGACTGGAGGCTGGAGGTAGTTTGGAGGTCAGGTGGGGTGGGGTGTGGGGACATCCTGGTGGAGACAGAGGGGTGGTGAGGAGGTCTGGGATGTAGAACAGTTGGAGGGTTGATGAGAGGTGCGGGAATAAAATATGGAGTGTAAAAAAATTTAAAAAGAAACATTTGAAATTTAATAGTAATAGTTTCCTTAATTATCAAGAAAGACAGTAATGCTGTATACTAATTAACGAGTGTTAGTGCTAGGATCTCCCAGCCCTTCTACTCTTAATGCAGGTAAGTTAGTTTAAAATGAGTCTCTAGAGTGCTAGCATGCACTGTTGCATGCTCATCTTTGGGGGAGCATTTCTGTTATTTGTACGTATCTCAGGGTGTGAGTATTTTGTCAAAGTGGTTAAAACATCAATGGGTTTTTCTTCAGGAAAGGAGAGGAAAAGATGCAAATTATTGATATCAGGACTGACAGAATGAAGAGTACTATAGACCTTCAGGCTAAAAACACAAGGAAGCACATTAAGAACACTATTATGCTCTATGTTGAACAACTTAGATAAAATGGGCAAAGTCCTCGAAGGGCACAGATCACCAAGTTCATTCAAGAAGAATTTAACTGCCTGGGTAGTCTTATAAGTACAAAAGAATGTGAATTTTTAATTGAAATCGTTCCTCAAAAAATGGCCCTAATGACACAAATTTTAAATTCTATCTCCTGTTCAAAGAAAAAAATTATATACCAATTTTCCTAAAAAGGAGAAAGCAGGAAACACTTTCAACTAGGAAAAGAACAAAATATTCTTAATCTCATTATAAGTATTTATGAAACAAATCTGTGTCTACCTTTGTGGTTACCAATTGGTGACACACTAAATTATTTTCCCTTAAAATGAGAATCAAACTATTTGTATCAGCTTTATTCAGTAGTTTGTTGGTGTTTGTAAAGTATTTAAGAAAATACACAGTGAAATTCTTACAGACTAGAAAAGTAAAATGACCACATCATTAGGTTATGAAACTATTCATAATTAATAAACAAAATCTATAAAATAATGAGCTTAACAAGGATTCATAATATATTTAATAAAAACATTGTATATAAATATCAATTTTATTTCTAAATACCATATAGAAATATGGTATAATAACATAAATATATACATATATACAAATATAAGCATATTTCTATGTATGTTTAGTAATAAACAACTAAAAATTTAGAGTAAAGGAACAACATGGTTTTCAATCAAATTTAAGTTATAAAATATCTAAAGATTTAAAAAAAGTATTTGTAAAACATCTACTCTGAAAACTAGAAAACATATCTGACAGGAATTAAAGACAGTCAAAGAAAGAATGATACTCCTATGGAGAATAAGAAAATGCAACATTGTTACAATGTCAATTTTTCTCAGTTTGGTTGACAAATCTAACTTGAATCTATCCAAATCCCAGTTCAGCTTTTTAGTCAAAAGATTATGTAGTTGTTATGTAATTTAAAACTAAAACTTAATTCTAAAATCTATTATGAATACAAAAATACATAAAAAACTCAAATGATTTTGAAAATGTAGAACAAGATTTCAAAGTTTGCTTTCCAATGCTATCCACTCAGGTTGACTTCTTAGAAGATGGAAACAGACCAGTGGGGCAGAAGTCCAATGATTTAAGGTATGTGTCATGACAAGGTAATGAGGGAAATTAGGATCTCATTACCAAATAGTGCTATAATAATTGAGGAACTTTGAACAAAAGAATCTATACTCAACCCTTACTTTAGATCATATTCATAATTTAGATGAAAGTTGATCACAGACTGAAGCAACGACAAGAGCAAAAAATTATAAAATTATGTGTACAAGACCTTGGGAGTTCTCACACAGGTTGACTGGGAATATATTGTGTCACAGACATATTGAAAAAATAATTTTTCAGTTTCTCATGAAGTTCTGCATATAGTTATATTATACAGAAGTTAATTTCTTGTATTAAGCTAAGAAATGTGGAAACTTCGGCACACAAAAATACATGTTCATCATGAGTGAATCAGGAAGTGGGAAGATCTGAGAAGAGTAGGGAGAGGGGAGAGAATATGATCAAAGTATATTGCTGTGCAGTTAAATTCTTTTAATTAAAAGAATACTGGTTCTTTATGTTCACAGTAACTTTCTTTAGGATAAACTAGCAACCAGTTAACGTCTAGTCACAGGTACCGGTACAACTTTTGGTATATTAACAAAAATAGAATGCCATCCAGAACAAAGAAAAACAAGCACTGTATTCATGATATCATGGATGAGCTACAAAGCCATGACATCATACACACACACACACACACACACACACACACAAATACACACATACATACACACACAAACACACAAACACACAAACACACACACACAAACACACACACACACATGCACATACCCACACAGGCTCATGTGCACACATGCACTCACACCTTACAGAGCTCAGACCAAGAAATAAAAAGTCAATTTAAGTCAATATAGGTACAAAAGATGTCCCTGACTTAACCTCAGCGGTTGAATTTGTTCAGGGAGCAGCCTGCTAGCAAGTGAATCTGCTCCCTTTAGGTTACCATGAGCCTGAGTGAAGAGAGCCAGCCTCATGCTTTCCTTATTACCTAACCATTTCCTAACCCAGGACCTAAGATATCACAGTGCACCCATGATGACTATTTAGTCAATGTTAGGTTACAAGTGGGAAACTGGGAGGGAAAAACCCGACAGAACCATTAAAAAAAGCTACTCTTGAATGAAAACCCAAAAATGGAAGTAAGACAATTGACATTTTTGTTGTTTCTTTCATCTCGCTCTTCTCCTTACTCTGCCTCTTGTAGCAAATAAACCATTCAAAACAATCACTTCTGTTACTAGCTTAGTTTCTATGAACAAATATTCAAATGAGTCATGTGGGCTGCCAAGACAAATGGGTGGCTTCATCCAGATTCTGCACAGGTTCTGTTAAATGCTCAGTCTTGTCAGGCTTCTCCAGGGCCATAAACTTAAGCATAGTTGACTCTATTGTTTTTGACAGCATAAAATGTATATACATTGAGAGATCATGAAGAAATATGGACTCTGAGGCCCGTGTTTTTATTGAGGTTATTATTTTCTTGCTATTAACCTTTAGGTAAATATATATCTTTTTCTTATGCACTACATATCAAGTAGGCATCAAACATACATTCTTAAGCAATTTTTAAAACTCTTCCCTTTCTTTCATCTCAATCCATATAATTGCACACTTTTTCTCCCTATGAATTTTCTCTCTCAAGTAAGATTTGCTTTCTTAGAATGTCACATTATAATTTTAGTTTTAAGATTGTTTTTATTAACAGGAAAAGTTAAGGGGTTTTATTATATTATAATACAGTTTTTTACACAGATATGGATATTTATTATATAAAGTCAGAATGACAATTGCATCCTCCACTGATCAGTGACTGTAGTAGAAATCCCCCATTCTGTCTGCCCAGTGATAACTTCCAGGACCAGTATTCTCACTTACCATAGGCAGCTCCCAGATGTTTTGTGAATGCTTGATGACAATCATAGCTTTTTGCTCTTCATAGTCAAGGATCATATGACACAAACAAAATCAGTCTGGTGCTTTGCTCTGGGAATTCTTAGTTTTAAAAGAAAATTTTCCAGGGTAAGAAGTGGAGCATTGAATCCCTTTCAAAATTATCCCATTTCCAGTTCTGGGGACCTCCCAAGCCACTCTGATTTATAGTCAATTAGGAGAAAATATCTTCTTTTCTTGTGGTCTATAAGCTCTCTATAAATTCTTTTTATTAACTTCCCCCTTTTCCTTATGTTTTATGTGTTGGCTCATTTACCAGATTGTTGTTCTCAGCCAAAAAACACAGACCAACAAAATTCCATGAATATGCCCCAAATTCCTGTGCAAGTGAAAGGTGAGTCTCATCCCCTGGTAGGTCCCACCATGACCTGCACATCTTCCAGGACCTCTCCACTTGCTTTCATGGCTCATCTGGAGCCCAGCATCGTCTGTTTCTCTTCCCACTCATACTGCTGTTTAAATGTCTCACCTCTTCTCATGCACTCTTCTAGCTGTCTACTTACTTGTTTACCTGCATTCATGTTATCCACTTTTCAGATGCCAGCTTCTTCATAATTCTATGCTTTAAAAATGAAGGTTGTCCATTTCTTAGAGACATCTATGTTCATCATGTCCAAATCTACTGCAGTTTGAGAATGTGACCATTCTTCTTGTCAGCAGAGCTCAGAGGATGACCTTGGAGTTAGGGCTGCTCTGTATACATGGCTTGCGTTCAAATGCCCCCCATTTTCCTCAAGTGCTCTAGACTTTCCAAGAGCATAGAATTGTGGTTGACTTCTTTTTGGTTTACTTTCCGTTCTTTAGCTCCATGCCTTGCAGATCTAAGTTTCTGATTGAGCTAGGACAGTTCTTGCTGTCCACCATGCAATATTAAACAATCTCTTCCTTTTTTCTTCATCTTTAACCTCACATTTTAATACTGTCATAGTCAGGGTTTCTATTCCTGCACAAACATGACCAAGAAGTAAGTTGGGGAGGAAAGGGTTTATTCGGCTTACACTTCCACACTGCTGTTCATCACCAAGGAAGTCAGGACTGGAACTCAAGCAGGTCAGAAAGCAGGAGTTGATGCTTGAAGGGATGTTCCTTACTGGCTGGCTCAGCCTGATCTCTTATAAAACCAAGATTACCAGCTCAGACATGGTCCCACCCACAAGGGGCCTTTTCCCCTTGATCACTAATTGAGAAAATGCTTTACAGTTGAATCTCATGGAGGCATTTCCTCAACTGAAGCTCCTTTTTCTGTGATAACTCCAGCTGTGTCAATTTGACACAAAACTAGCCAGTACAAATACCATTTTTATTACCATTTAAATAAAGTTGCAGAGGAAGGTAGAGGCAAATAAGTTCATGGTTTTCTGTGTTTACTAGCTCTGTTATTTCTTTATCAGCTTTCCAGGCTGAAAAATATCTTAAGCCTGTCTAGCTAACACCTGTGCTTCTTGTACTTTCATCTGTGTAATGAATACATTATCTGTCTCATTTCCAACACAAAGTTCCCCAATTATCAAAGACAATGAAGCATTTGAAGTATTCTATGATTTCTAAAGTATTATGAAAATAAGACATATTTATTAACAGTCATATCATTTAATCACCAAAATTTATTGATCATCAAAATATAATGACAACGTGATACTTTGTTGCTATTAAGCATTTGTCAGTGGCTCATTATTTTACTAAAAGGCAGTACTTTGAAGGCAAATCATAAAAAAAGACCACTATTTTCAAGAATATCACATAAGAGTAAATTAGAATATAACAAGTATATATTATATTTATTAGAGTTGAAATTCAATATATAAAATATTTTTTAATAAATGGCATAATAATGTTATCATCTTACATGAGAGATGTACTCCAAAAGGGTTACAATTTAAATAAGAACTGTATGAACTGAAGAAATAGGCTGGGTCTGAGATAGCCTCAGAAAGCTGGTCCTATCAGCTTATTATCTTAACAGATGGACTGAACTGTGCAAGGAGAGAATGAAGTGAATTTCACACCACACAGAGGCATGGAAAGTTGACAATTAACTTACCTTAAGGGGGCACAGACATTCATTAGGGGATGAGGATCTAAACAGTGTGTGTGGGTGTCCATACTGAGAAGGGTTTCTTTGATGTCTGAGCCTTGTTTAGTAAAAGCTCTCGAAATAAGAAGTGCGGATTTCTTCTGCTTTGGAAATTTGTGTTTTTCATATAACTCAAGGATTGGCTAAACTAAGCTTATCACCCAAGGTTGATGGCCACTGGCCTCCATTGACCACAAAGCAGCAGAGAAGAACCATTGCACAGCAAAAAGGTCAATGCCTGCCATGTTGGTTTCATGCCTTTAATCCTGGCAATTGGGAGGCAGAGGCAGGCAGATCTCTGTGTTTGAGGCCAGTTTTGTTTTCATGTAGAGACATAGGAGCCAGGGCTACGTAACAGAGCAGTCTTCTTCAAACATAGGAAGAAAAGGGCTAAAAGGCCAATGGTTAGATTGTGTTTGTTTGTTTTGGTTGTTGTTTTGTTTTGTCTTAATCCAAGACTTCAGAAACCTTTAATAAGTCACTCACCTGAACCCTACATGGGAACTGTGATACATCCTCCTTTCTCCAAGAGTTCCAAATGACCTAGCCATAATCCCTTTAGTGGGAGGTATCTAGAATTGGGCATAATTTTAAGAAAGAAACCTATCCTTAGATGCCGTGGGTCTTTCTCAACTGGCACATTTGGAATTAAAGATACTTCATAATCACAGTGATAATGCATGAGGACTTCTGTGAGGCAACCAGTAGATCTATGGGCTGTCATCTCTTTAAGATGCACCCAGAATTTTCTTTACCTTGTAATGTGTTAGAAAATACTATATGTGAGATGCTGTGCTATTTAAGAGCTACAGACAACTAACAGGTGAATAATTTCTTTCCCCTAAAACAGTTGTTGTGCTTAGAGATCAATATTTGTGGCATATTAAAATAGCTATATCTTCATAAGGAGATATTTGATTAAAGGACATAGAATTTCACTAGATTATCCAAAAGAATATCAAATGTTTGTAATACATGTTTATCCACCACAAGCTTAACAGTTTCTCTGAAGACCTTAACTAACCTTAATTAGGTAAGGTGGTTCCAAGTGTGCTGTTGTGTTGAAAGCATAGCAGGCCCCTGTGATTCCAATGACTTTCATCACACTGGGTTGCTTCCTTTGAGGAGGCCTTGGAGAGAACCCAGTGTCTTTTCAATGCATGGTTGCAGCCTGATCCTGTTTTGTGTGAGTGTCCTGAAGTAGATAAGAAACCATCAGTTCAGACTGTTATGGCCTCTATTACCTTAGTAGGTGGTGACAAGAAGAAAGTCTCTGGGAATGCAGCTTATGACAGCAGCCCTTAGGACCATGCATTCCAAATGAAATGGATACCTATTGCATCACTATCTTAGTAGATCCCAGGATTGCCTTAGAGCTCTACGGCTATTGTCCATGTGGCAAATTAGTCTTTTATTCTTTACATATTTATAACCATGTGTTTTCCTATTACGCAAGACATACTAATGTTAACTATAATATAGTTAGTAGTATTTGGGCTGAAAATAAGATATCCTGGAATGTATTTGTTTGTTGATTATTGTTTTATTAAAACCTCAGTAGCTAATAATGATGACTCTTTTAAGTCTACTGCTTTTTATTGATATTATTAGATTGGGTCATTTCATATCAGAATGCTTTTCAGTACTAGTTTTAGGCAAAACACATTTACAAAATGTTTTCCTTATGCTCTATCTAGATTTTAATAGAATTGAACTTTGTTCTGGCTCTTTCTAATTATTAGAAGAGCATAGGTGCTGGGGCACAGATGCATGGACAGCCACTGTAGTTAATTATGGATAATTTTGTTACATTTTCTTTTATTTTCTTTTTCTCTGTGTAGCCCTGGCTGTCCCGGAACTCACTCTGTAGACCAGGCTGTCCTTGAACTCAGAAATCCACCTGCCTCTGCCTCCCAAGTGCTGGGATTAAAAGCGTGCGCCACAACACCCAGCTGACATTTTCAATCAAGGTATAAACAACTGCTTTTTATTTATTTAAAAAGTACATTTTATTTTTATTTATGTGTGTGTGTGTGTGTGTGTGTGTGTGTGTGTGTGTGTGAGAGAGAGAGAGAGAGAGAGAGAGAGAGAGAGAGAGAGAGAGAGAGAGAGAGAGTATGTGTATGCACACTCTTGCAAGATGTCTGCAGAAACTAGAATAGAATGTTGGACCCCTTGTGACTTGACTGAATTATGATTGTGAGCCACCCATTATGATTTTGGGAACCATACTCATGTCCTTTGAACAGCAGCAAGTGCTCTTAACTGCTGAGCCTTATCTCTGGTCTAAACAGTTACCTTTTAAACCCTTGGGAGTTTTCAATCAATAATGCCATGTGTTATGTTTTGTTTTGTTATTTTTATTTTGTTTTGTTATTTTTTGTTTTTTCTCCTGAGACAAATGGGACATTGGAGAATGGAAAAGTTCAATAAATGTTAATAAACATGTCCCTTAGCTAATAGCAGAAGGAGCTATGAGTTGGAGTCCACATTGAAAATTGATAAGTCTAAACTTTATTAATATTTCAATGTTAGGTACTTCTGTTTTAAAATGGTTTTACAATGAAGTCTTGAGTACAGAATTTATTTCCAAGAAATGTTAAGAAATAAAATTTCCTTACTTTGTTATTTTAGGTTCATGCTATGTAGCCCAGGGTGGCCTCAGACTCACAATCTGTCTCAACAGTCCAAGCTCCGGGATTATAGCCCTGAGTTACTAACCCTGACACAATTTTTTTTTTTTTGGTGCAAAAGCCATTTGATTTTGAGGGTCATACTTTACCCAATATGTACATCTGAGTCGTAGATCAAAAGACAACTGTGTAAGTGTGTAAATCACTGTACCCAAGTTTCCTTCATTTTGTTGCATTTCTTCACACATACACACATCCAAATGGAACTTGTACTTCATAAGCTCGGGTGAGAAATTTACAGGGGAGTCTACAGGGAAGCCATTCGACTTGCTCAAAGGGATAGCTTCACTGACTGGACCCAGGTTTATCACTTAACCACTTACACAGCCTTCAGTAAATCACTTGGCTGCTTCTTTGCCTCAAGTGAGTCATCTGGAAAGGAAGAGTAGGAGGGTAACACGACTGAAGATTGTTTGGGGCTTACATGAACTGGTCCATGTAATGTGCTAAGGTCAGCACCCAGCATATGTGTACTCGATAAACATTAGTTACTTTAGTACCCATCAGTACAGTGAACTACTCGTGTGTCTTTAACCACATCACTTTAGACACTTCGTAGCACTTCTCTTGATCTGAATTGCAGGGTTGTTTATTGTTTAGTCTGTCTTTTTTTTACTGGAAATAAAACCCCATGATGGCAAGCAAGAACAACATCTGATTTAAGCATCCATGTACCATGTAATGTTTGGCAATTTCAAGGTGAGAGAGAGAGAGAGAGAGAGAGAGAGAGAGAGAGAGAGAGAGAGAGAGACAGAATGATGTTGTTAGGTAAGTAAGCATAATTGTAAGTAAGCATATAATCAAAGTCCCTGAAACAGGTTTGAAAAAGACCAGAAGAATGAATGTATGGGACTTTGTTTTGTGTTGAGAACACAAAGCACTGTAGTGACTGTAAATTTGTCCCCGTCACTGTGACCGGAAGCCTCAACATTAGACACTGGTAGAGACTCAGCTGTGCCAAGTTTCCCACAATGTCCAGTGATAAGGACTAAAGTCACATAAGGCCCATAAAGTTAGCTCTTAAATTGAAAAGTTTACTCTCGGAGGTAATTTCATTATTGGTAATGGTGAAACCAATTTGGCAATGAAATCTAAGGGATTTATAAACAGAGTTATCAGGGGTTGATCTTGAGTTCCTCATATGTGTATTCCATGTTGATTGGGTGGCTTTACAGCAGACTGAGAAGTCATCACTTAAAAGTATGAAAATGATGGAAAGACTACCAGAATTTTGTATTTTTCTTGAAAAAATTCCAGGTGGTCATGAAAGACTGATATCTTGTTCCTGTGGCAACAAGAAGAGTTCAGTGGCACCCCCGTGTCTAGGTGGGCCCTGTTATCTGGGTGCATTTGTACTTCATATGCTCCTGACTCATGGAGTCATGGCTTGGAGAACGTTATTTGGATTTAAACTTATTTAGATTTAATGCTACTTAAAGAACTCAAGATCTCTTTATAGTCACCACTTTGGTCCATGTAAGCAACCCCTTCTCTGTCTTATTTTCAGAAGCAAAGATTTTTCCTTTGACTGCCTTTTCCACCCTTCCTCACCTTGCTCGGTCTTCTAGAGGATCAGATATGAGTGTCGAGAGGAATTTCAAATTATAGTTCATTTACTCTAGTTAAACAGAAGGAGGAAAAAGCAATTACCAGAGTGAAATTATGGAGTTAAAGATTCTTCTTGCAACCTGGTTAGGTAGTTAGTGTTTGATGAGTACTGGAAAAGATAAATACAGTTTCCAAGGAGGACTGGATCAATCTACCATCATGGATGAAAGGCTCTGAACATGATTTTGATATCAAGCATATGGTTGGCAAATAAAAATCAATCTTCTCACAGGTAGTAAGAGTTCGTTGATGACGCACGGAACCTCTTTTTGCATGTCTAAATTGGAAAGTAATTCTTTAGTGGTGAATAAATTTCTTTACCAACAACAGTTTTGTGTTTCTTTTCCTGCTAAGGAAATATGCTCCAAGAGAGATGGAGATTTATAAGAGACCACACAGATGGTCTGTAGGAAATCTTATAAATACAATCCTATATAAACAGAGTAAATGTGTTCTTCATATGAGGATAAAATGTTAATTAGTTTAGTTACAGATTTGCTACACATTAGCAGTTTAAATTGAATGGGTTGGCTATTTAATTTGATAGATCATAAAAAGAAACCATGGGCAGACTGCTGACTAAGCCAACATGCCTGCCTCATCTTTAATTCAACTCCAGTTGAAAATATGCCTCATTCACCGAGAAGTTCTGTGAATGATTATGTATATTCAACTCATGCTATGAAGGACCATACATACTACTCTTTCCTCAGTACAATCATATGATCATTCTATCATATATAAGAGTTAGTCACAAAGCAGTCAAGGGTGTCCATGCAAAGATAAAACACAGGAATGTGGTGATTTTGAAAGGATATGATTTTAGTGGTGGATTATAGTTATTGTGGCCAGGCAAAATTAGAGAAGAGAGAGGAATTGCATCAGAAGAAGATAGAAGACAAAAACTTTTGCCATGATGAGCATTCTAGGATATGGGAATGGGTTATTTAAGGATAAAGCCTTTGTAAGATTGTGAAAGACACTGAATGTTGCAAGGTGAAGTGCCTTTCTGTTGCAAAGCTGAATCTCAGGGATGATCACACTCTGAAATTTCTTTCCAGCTGCACAAATTTTCATCAGTGGCGTTCACTGTCATCAGCACTACCACTTCCAGCTAAGCCTCCTTTGCTTATTTCCAGAAAGACTGCTCAGTAACGGCAGTCAACAAAGACAGTGATAAAAATGAAAGCAATCAGGAAGGTGACTGTATTCTGCATTGAGGTAAATAATTTGGTACCTCATCTGATTTTAGCAGCTAGGTTCAAATGATAGTCATTGATGACTCTCCGAAGTTTCCTTATGAGATTATTCTAGGAAGAGAAACAGAAGGTCTAGGACTTCCCTTTCTCCATGCTTCATGGTATCATCTCTACAGAAACAAGGGCAGTGTTTCCTTTATTAGCAGAGAAGGGAAAAGTGGATCCAAATAACTCAGTCACACTCTCTCCAATCTGATAAGAAGTACTCTCTCCAATCTGATAAGGTTTCTGGCCAATGAGCCTTTTAACCATGTTTTTATTGACTGTTGACTGAAAAGACTTAAAATATTTCAATGAAATCTAAGTCATTTACCATTCAGGTATTTTACACTTATAAAATATTACAATGAAAAATATCATAGAATTCCATGTTTTTATAGACAACTTTCACAGGAACTTTTAATTATAGGAGCCTGTTGATGACTGATAATTGGTCCCTATTTCTACTGTTTGTGCAATCACAGTCATCCATTCTCCCCTACGTCATTACATTTCAAAAAAAATGTCACCAATGTTTTAGCAGCATGAAAGAAACAATGAAATCCATCTTCTGGGTATCTGAAGACACATCTGAATTGTGATTTTTTTATCATTTGAGTAGAGTAATTGTTTTTAAATAGAACTCCTCTTAGTGTGGAAGGAGTATGTGGGCCTTAACAGAAGCATATACTTGCATCTCCATCATCAAAAAGGTCCCAGAGAGGCAGCACCAGCTGGGTAGTATCAGACTCCTCACAGCTGACTCCAGGGTGTTCAACTTGATTGGAACCCACATTTGGTTTCACTCAAGGGCTAGTGAAAGCGCTGGCATACAAAATACATGGCATTAAAATGCAATTCAATGTGCTAAGCTAGCATGAGAACCATGCAATTCAATGTGCTAAGCTAGCATGAGAACCAGAAGAACACATTTGGTGCATAGTTTTGACGTTGGATTCTGTGCTAGGTTCTCAGAGCCATGAAGCACATATAGAAAACTGAAGTATACAATGGAATACAATGGAATGGGGCACTTACTTCTCATGACAGCATAAAAACAGATGTGATTGCATTATAACCATTATTGGTATGAGAGCAACTTTTATGTATCTCCTTTGGTAACACATCTGTCTTTCAGGGTTTCTAGACAATGTTCTAAAAAACAATATCATGTACTGATACCCAAGATGTGAAATCCTGGTAGGGTTACTCTTTTGATGATTGGGATTTCAGGTCCTCTAAAGTTGAATGGGGTTCTGGGAGCTGTGGAATGGTTGAGATGTTTCAGTAGCAATTTTCCAACTCAAACACCAAGTCATTGTCTGAACCTCAACCCAGAAAGTGAGGCTTAATGGAGAGGGAAGATTGGCAGATGCCTGGGACATGGTAAGGGGTAGAAGGTTTCAGATCAAAGCATTTGCCAAGAGTTTAGCCTGGTTATCCTTTCCATTTTGGCCTTGCACTCTGTTTCATTTTTCTTATTGTTGTTTTATAATTGTATATTGAGAAATTGATTAAAAATATAAACATTATTCAATATTTTCACCATTTAATGTATCAGAATCAGACTTAAAGTTTTGCATAAAGAGAATAGGCTGAACTCAGTTATGAAAGGAAAGTAAGCAGGAGGGATTTGCAGAAACTAACTCCTGAATGCCCCAACACTGACAGCTTTCACTGTGAATGTCCCCAGAGCAGGGCAGGTAAAATATAAAACCAAGTCCTAACCTAACTTGGATATGAAAACAACAGGCATAACTCAAGGAGTCCAGAGGGGATAAGGAGTGATGGGGGGAAGGTGGCTAAGAAGCTGGAAGAAATGTTTTCCACCTGGTAAGATGGTCCAAAGCTCAGAGTTTCTTCTCTCTGCTGATACCAAGATACCCACTCTAGGAGGCTGGGGGCAGTGTCTTAACTCAAAATCCAAACAACACTGGAAGTCATTTTCCAGGTTTCTGCTTGAGTCTGAGAAGTCAAAAGCTGACTTGAAACTATAAAGCATTTTCAACCCCTCTTGAAGGCTTAACACCTGTTTATACTGATACATGTTCTGCAGTGTGCCTTCACAGATAAAATTTGTACACAATCCCATTACCCAAAGGAACAGAGTAGGGCATGCATCTTATGCTCTGTGGCTGCCATAGTGCACAGGATGAATGTTTAAGGCCAGACACTGATATCTCACTAGATTTTCAAAACCTGGTTTGTGGGTTCATCCCTCCACCTCCAACATCCATTCTCCATAATGGAAGTCAGGTGGCAGCACCCTAATGCAAACTCCATAGAAACCCAGGAGATGGTATAATGGTGCTTTTTTCTTCGTTATGGAAACATGTATATGGGACAGAGGTTCAACTGTCCATGAAACGATGCACTAATCTCCAGAGTTCACAATGTAATTTAGAGTTTATTTTCTTCTCCATGTGCATGCAATTGCAAAGGTAATTGCCACGCCGAAGGTAAAGAAATGCCAAATGTCCCCTTCACAGCACATAGATGTAGTCTGAGCTGTCTTAGAACCAAATACTATTTGCACCCAGAGAAAAAGTCCAGGGGCCTAGCTCACCTCTCTATTGTCCACAGGCTTTCTCAGAAAACACTAGCTCTCTCTTGACACGGCTTTTCAGCTTCTCTATTTAATCTGTTGTGAATAATTAGTTAAATTTCTAGGTTGAACAGTAGTTTTAGTTGATTTAGTGAAACCAACCAAGAAACACTTCCCTTGTCCCCCAGGTTTACAAATTCGATTTGAGTGCCATGAATGTTTAAGATCTGTTTAAACCAACTTAAGCATATGAAAGGTTGTCTTTAAATGTTCTGGAGATTTATCAAATTTGCTGCCTGTTCTCTGATGCTCCTTAAACTATAGTGAGGCCATGAGTCAGAGAGCCCTTCTCCACTTATAAGGTAAAATGGCTGCTAATATTTATTTCTCTATCTGTGGAGTGTGTGTGCATGTGCATGTGTGCACGCACGTGTGGAGCCCAGAGGTAAATATCAAACATCTCTCCCTATTACTCTATCTTGTCCTGTGGGACAGGGTCTCACTGAACCTGGAGCTCACTGATTCAGCTGGACTGGCTATCTCTTCTTCCTTCTTATCACTAGGATTATAGACTAGTACTACCATGCCTATCTTTTTTTTCTGTGGGTGCTGAGATCTGAACTCACATCCTCATGGTTATGTGACAAGCACTTTACTGTCACATCTTTCTACCTGAGATTATTTTTAGAAATTTAAAGTAAATAGCTTAAAAAATATTGTCTTCCTTCATTTTAGAGTGATTGCATTACACAATTGCACAAGATAGGTCCTAATAATAATTATTCCATTATATTATCAAATTACCATTTGAGACATCACCTGCCACTTAACTCTTCTCCATATTGATATCTTGGGGACTCAGATTGTAAAATCTATTTTTAACCTTTATATATCACTGTTTTTTTTCTTTAGAATGTGACTAAAAACTCCTCCAGGGCTATTAAAGACATATAAGGCAGGTTTTCTTTCCCCCTAGCATTTGACATAGAGTAGAGTTCATTAGTGGAGCTCAATACATAGTTAAATATGCATTGATCGAGGGCCAGCATTTGCTCTGGGATTCCTTTTACTATTCCAGATGCTGGAAGTCCACTATCAGAGTGAGCACAAACCTCACGTATCGGCTCATGACGCTGTACTGGGACTACATAAAATTTAGCCATGAAGTCTGGAGATTGTAAAAATAAGTGAATGGATATTGACTGAGAAAGCAGTCATAAATGAGTTGAGGTTGGCATTTTGCAGTGATTGGCATAAAGTTTATTGGATTTACATGCAGCCCATACCACTTCTTCACAAAAACAAACAGAATAATTTCACAGCAAAAAACCCATAAAGACGAGATATCTGTGTGAGTATATGTGTATATATATATGTATGTACACATACACACCACACACACACACACATACACACACACACACACACACACACACACACACACACACACACACATATAATTTTATGATGTTCTGGAAGCTGTAAACTCCAAGACTGAGATTCCAGTAGACTTGGTGGAACAATCAAGCTGTTCCATAGAGATGGTCCTGTTAAAGTCGCCAAAAGGTAGGAAGGGCAGAAAAGGCAAAACATCTCAATATCTTTTCTGAGTACTAATCTCATTAATGAGTTTGGAACCACCAAAGCTTAGACCCACCTTAATGCTTTCTACATGGATGTGAAACATTGCCTTTGAAGTTTCTTTGTAAGGCTAAAGAAAGTATCACCTGATTCTGTAGTGTGTGGTGTATGGGAAATAGACACAGAACCTACTGACACCTTTCTACAAAAATCACCATACAATATGGGTGATTTGAATTGATAGAGATTTTTCCATGAGCCAGCGACTGATACAGACATGCATGGTCTGTTATTTCTGAGACACAGGTATTACTGTGCTCCCTATTTTATAACCAAGCAAATGAGGTTCAGAGAGATTTTGATTTATTGCATATCATGTCGTAAATAGAGAAGTTAGTATGAATACCCAAGTGGCAAACACCTCCAGCTACTGTTCTGCAGTGTTATGGAGTCATGGAAAACAGTGAGGTACGTGCCACATGGTTGGTTTGTGCATAGGTCCTCTGTAAACAAAGGAGATTTCAAATTGAAACACATACTAGTAAGGACAGATAACTGCTCTGCAAGAGGCTAGATCTTGCAGAAGTAGCTGCGTAACATCTATCTGTACTCAATGTTGGTCATAATTGCTGACTATGCTGAGTGGGAGTAACAGGAAGAACTCTGCCCTGATTTACACATGATGCCCTTACCTGCTGCTCAAAGCATGAGCAGTGAGTGGACTTCTCATTTAAAATATTATGGCTATTGGCATAGATATCAAGAAGCTACTATTATGGAACATGGGCAAGAGCATAAAGATAAAGAGTGTCCATGTTGAATCCTAGCACTGAAGCCCAGAGCTGAGAAACCGTGGACATCTTGGTGACCCTTGTCTGAAAATGGGGGTTATAGTGTTGAGTGTAAGCGTATTTTATGCCTTTAAGAAAGACTGCTACAAGAATTGAATATAAGTACACAATAATTAGAAAAATATCAAGTTACAAAATCTCTCAAATTATATTTAGCATTTAAAATATTGGATATTCTAGTCCTCTGTCCCCTTTTTGAGGTGGTCTCTGATTCTTAGGTGCAGGAATTGTGTTATAGATGAGTCTATTAGGACTGGATTCCCATAATCAAATATTCAATCTCTTCATTATGACCAGTTGTGGTTTCTCTATGACTATTTCCATTCACTTTGAAGAGAAACTTCTTTAATACAGGGTCTCCTGGAAGTGACAGGGACTACATCCATGATACAGCAACAGTACGGGGCCACCTAAACAAGATTCAAACAATGACAACACTAATAGATATGCTAACATGGAAAGGGTCTTGTAAGGTCTTACACCTAGACAGAGAACAACAGGTGACTGTAGAGAGAAAATTACTCTCTCAGGGATGAGCCCCTACTTGGTTATCCAATATAAAATAGACAGGCATGAAGTTGTAAAGAGACTCAAAAGATTGTATTTATATAATGATATGTAACAATAATCATCAAAGAATGAGAGGCCATCTATTTGAAAGGGGGTGAGCAGGATGGGGTTGGAGAAAAGGCTTAGGGAAGGGATTGGGGGAAGGGAAGAAAAGGGGAAGGTGATGTCTTAATAGTTTAATTAAAGAGAGAATCAAAGATAAATGTTGAGGTTGGAGAAATAACCCAGCAATTGAGTGCTTGCTTCCCCTTCAGCAAGACAGAAACTAAGTTCCCAACACCCATGGAAGCCTCAGGCCTTTTCCCTCACAGGCAACTGAAACTCCAGTTCCAACCGCCCCTTAAGGCCTCTATCAGTACACACACACATTCATACACACACACACACACACACGCACATACACACATACACACACACATTCATACACACACACACACACACATACACACATACACACACACATTCATACACACACACACACACACACACACACACACATGCACATACACACATACACACACACACACACACGCACACACATGCACATACACACACACGCACACACACATGCACATACACACATACACACACGCACACACACACGCACATACACATACACATGCACATACACACATACACACAGGTACACACACACATACACATGCACACACACATACATGCCCCCAAATAAATAAATAACAAATTAAGTAAATGTTAAAAAATGTTTAATAAACAAAAGTGTTTATTTGCCTATTGGAAAAGAATTGGAATTTGACATAAGAAGGGGACAGTGCTATAATAATTACTTACCGTCTGTCTAAGAGAACACATATGTGCCATAATTTAAATGTTCTCTATTTGAGTCCATTTAAGTAGGTTTTCAAATTTCCCCTCCTACGGGGAAAATTCAACAATGGACACATTTGCTTCCACGTGTAAGCAGTTCTGTAGGGTACACAGTATAAAGTAGATTTCCAGAATCAAGTGGCATGCATGTTTAAAAAAAGCATTATGGGGTTTGCTAAATCAGCTCCATTAAAATTGCCCCCGACGGTAGCTAGAGCTTTTCCCCAGCACCTTTACCGAGTCTGTCTTTTCAGTTCTGTTAATCTAATAGGTGAAAAACGCTATCTCTGCTTTTAAGAATGAAATTTTCAAACTTTAAATGACAGCTAAGAAACTGCAGCCAGGAGAATTCCTTTAGGAAACCATTATTCTAATATGACAAAGTTAATCACGTTGGTGAGCAGGAGATAGGCTATTTTGAAGCCAAGCATTCACACCAGGAAATAGAGACGATTCAGACTAGGAATAGGTGTGTCTGAGAATGGCATGCTCACAGAAATAAAGCAGAGAACCTGCCAATATTTGAACTGAAAATCACTTTTAAAAATTCATTTCCCCAAAAAAGGGGATTCATAGGTCTTTCTCCTAATTTTATCCTTCCCCTCCGGGCTTTTTAAATTCACATTTCTACTTTTACCAACACATTTTTTTCCCTCTGGGGAAATAACTTTTATATCTTTGTCACAAACATACTACACTGGGATTCTTATTCTATTGTTTCAGTTTAGAGAATGAAGGAAGTAGTCCACTGCGGAGACGATGTAGGACTGAAGAGGAGCAGAGGGATTCAGGAAGATGCTGAGAAAGCTTGGATGGTGGAAGCCCAGGATGGTGCAATAAACATCAACAGCTTAAGTGGTTAGAACAGGGTTGCTGAGCACAATAGGAGGAGAAAGTCTGTAGGGATGGAGTTAGATCCGAGGCATGTTCTATTTGAGGAGCTGCTGGTTCCGGGACACTCATAAGGCGATGATTTGGAAATGCCACTGAACATTTCAGAAAATAAATATTATTTATATTTATATTAAAGCAAGGTCTTGAATTTTTTGCCTGCCTATGGACAGTAAGAGAAAGAGGGGATCCAAGGCATGTGTGTGTATCGAGTGGAGGAAAGGCTGCAGTATAATTGAGAAAGACAACTGCCTGGTGGTGGGAACCCTAGGAGAAATAAGAAGGAAAAATTTGCTGAACCCATCATACACAAAACACTAGGAAAAGCCATATAAAGCAACAACAGAGAGCTAATATTTACAAAATAAGCATGCTGTTCTGTTTAAGATGTGTCATACAGAATTCAGATTTCAATAGATGCAAGAAATTAAGAGGCAAAATTCATTTTTACAAAAGGTTTAGCAACTAAGAAAGCTCACAGGACCCTACTTCTAGAGCGCTATCTTTATAAAAACAGCCTATTGAGATACAAGTCCCATGCCATAATGTTTGCCCATTTAAAGTAAATAATTATTAGCATAATTGCTCTACTATTTTCAGAAGTTTGTTCATCATCACTATGGATTGCAGAACACTTTTGTCATTATAAAAAGAAACTTTACATCCATTAGCCAAAACTACTATAGCTTCCCAATAACATTACAGCTAGAATACAGCTGCTCTTTTTCCTCTGGGCTTATTCTAGACAATGTAAATTAAATCATAAACTATTGTGGTTTTCATGATAACACCCTTTAACAAGATAATTTGTAGACTTACTCATTGTTTATTTGTGTGTATGTATGTGTATTTGCTGCATGTGTGGGTGCCCATAGAGGGCAGAAGAGGGCATTGGATTCTCAGAGTTGCACATGCAGTTGTGAGACTCCTGACAGGAGGTGATGGACTTTGAACTTGGCAAAAAGAGCAAGTACTCTGAAATCCCACAACTTCTCTCCAGCCCCAACCCTTAAGGTATTTTTTCTTTTTAGTATATTCATTTATCAGTATTTCATATCTCTGTGTTACAAAATAGTATCCTATTGAGTGAAATTTTATTCCCTGATGAGTCATTTGGAAGGACATGAGAAGTTTCTGCTTTTAGTCTGAAGAATGGTAGGATGAACACTGCCAGTCTTATGTGAATATCTGTCCATTTCTTTTGTATATAAAATTGTTGCAAGATATGTTCAACTGATATTTAACACTGAAAACTATCAAATTGTTTCCCAAAGTTTTCACATCTTTCTTGAATTTTTATTAACCCTATTTTAAATTACAGCAAAACTGGTGGGTCTGAAGGTAGGGTCTTATTATGGATTTTATTTGACAGTTTTCTCTTCTGGAAAAAAATGTTCATGACAAGTTCCTGCCTGAGTTTAATTTGATTATTTGTCTTTCTACTGCTAAGCTGTAAATGTTCTTTACATAATCTAGATAGATGTAAATATGTATCTGAGCTCATCAAAGAACCAATTAGAGATAGGAGGTAGAAGATAGGCAGATAGGTGGGTAGGGAGATAGAAAGACAGATGGGCAGACAGATATGGATAAAGACACAGTGGCACCCTAGATCAGGAATGCTTTCTTAATGTTTCTTAGGGGCTATGTTTCAGTTGCTTCTATTGAAAAATACTAAACACCTTTATAATATAGGGCCCAATTTTAGGTCACTGGGGACATTCCTTTGAATGGGACTCTGAGACACAGTGTCTATCTCTTACATTGCCCAGTTGCCTTAAAATAAACTCTTTTTGTCCTCTATCACCTTTCACTATGATGTCTAGACCATCGTCTAGACCATCAAAGGACCAAAAGCAAGGGGTCTTATTGTTGATTAATGACCAAAATCTTAAAAATATAAGCCTAGATAAATCCTTTCTCTTTATATGCTGATTTCCAGTGTATGTTACAGTAGCCAAAATCTTGCTGATAAAGATAGATAGATAATGATAGGTAAGTAAAGATTAATTATGGGAATTGGTCCTCACAGTTTTAAAGGAATAAGCACAACAAAACCTCATAGAAGATGGAGAACCAGGGAAACAGTGGTGTGTGACAGTGGTGTGTGACAGTGGTGTGTGACTTCCAGTCTGAAGCTAAAGACCCAAGAATCTGGAGGACCCCTGGGCATGTCTTAACTACTGTTCTATTGCTGTGAAAAGACACAGTGGCTGATGTAACTTATAAAAAGGAAGCATTTAATTGGGGGCTTGCTTACAGTTTCAGAGGCTCAGTTCTTAGCCATCACAATGGAGAGCATGGCAGTGGGCAGGCATGGCACTGAGGCGGGAGCTGAAGTAGCTGAGAGCTTTACATAGGATCTGCAAGTTGGGGACAGAGGGGCTGGGACAGGGAATAGGAGTATTTGTTTCCTCAGCCTCTTTGTCCTCCACAGCTTTGTGAGACTGGATCCAAATGTACTGAAGCTGATTCACTACGTACCCCACTGGTGCAGATGCCTCTCTGGAACACTCACAGAATGTCCCAGAAGTGGTGCCCTGTCCTGTACTTGAAAACATTTTATCCCATCAAGTTGGCCAGAATTACTATTAGAAATTTATGTGTCAGATTCAGGATTTGTAAACGTCTTCTCTTACTCTGTTGGCTGCTTTTTAAAAACTTCTTAAATTATTTAAAATAAGTTTATTTCTGGAAAATAATTATTTTTATTTTGAAAATTATTTTAAAACTAGTGTTTGTCTGTCTCTGTGTGCCTATGTTATGTGCAGATGCCCAGGGAAGCCAGAAGAAGGTGTTGGAGCTCCTGAAGCAGCAATGATAAGCAGTTTTGAGCTGCCTGCTATGGATGCTAGGAATCCAGCTAGGACCTACAGAAGAGCAGCAGGAAGAACATTCAAATTCTTATCTCTCTCCAGGATAGAGAAACCAGGCCAAAAAAAAGTCTGTCTTACCTATATTCTCTTTTCCATTTACAGTTTTTTTGTTTTACAGATTAAAAATCATTGCCTAACTTCACATCACAGAGACTGACTTTAATGCATATGTACTTTTAAACATACAGTGTTACATAAGCCATTTTCATGCGTATATCCATACATTGACATAGCCACATATCTAACATGCCACCTCTTCTCTCTAATGTGTTAGACTAAGTTAATTCTCTTACTATGATTAAGCTTTTATAATGTGCTGGTCAATTTTGAGTCTCTGTCTTCTTTGTATCTGTGTGGCCTTTCTTTCTGTGGAGAAAAGGGAGTTAAATTTCTCTACCTTGCCTATGGACTGCCCACTAGTCTTTTTTTTTTTCCATTTTTTATTAGGTATTTAGCTCATTTACATTTCCAATGCTATACCAAAAGTCCCCCATACCCACCCTCCCCCACTCCCCTACCCACCCACTCCCCCTTTTTGGCCCTGGCATTCCCCTGTACTGGGGCTTATAAAGTTTGCGTGTCCAATGGGCCTCTCTTTCCAGTGATGGCCGACTAGGCCATCTTTTGATACATATGCAGCTAGAGTCAAGAGCTCAGGGGTACTGGTTAGTTCATAATGTTGTTCCACCTATAGGGTTGCAGATCCCTTTAGCTCCTTGGGTACTTTCTCTAGCTCCTCCATTGGGAGCCCTGTGATCCATCCATTAGCTGACTGTGAGCATCCACTTCTGTGTTTGCTAGGCCCCGGCATAGTCTCACAAAAGACAGCTACATCTGGGTCCTTTCGATAAAATCTTGCTAGTGTATGCAATGGTGTCAGCGTTTGGATGCTGATTATGGGGTAGATCCCTGGATATGGCAGTCTCTACATGGTCCATCCTTTCATCTCAGCTCCAAACTTTGTCTCTGTAACTCCTTCCATGGGTGTTTTGTTCCCACTTCTAAGGAGGGGCATAGTGTCCACACTTCAGTCTTCAGTTTTCTTGAGTTTCATGTGTTTAGGAAATTGTATCTTATATCTTGGGTATCCTAGGTATTGGGCTAATATCCACTTATCAGTGAGTACATATTGTGTGAGTTCCTTTGTGAATGTGTTACCTCACTCAGGATGATGCCCAACAGGTCCATCCATTTGGCTAGGAATTTCATAAATTCATTCTTTTTAATAGCTGAGTAGTACTCCATTGTGTAAATGTACCACATTTTCTGTATCCATTCCTCTGTTGAGGGGCATCTGGGTTCTTTCCAGCTTCTGGCTATTATAAATAAGGCTGCTATGAACATAGTGGAGCATGGGTCCTTCTTACCGGTTGGGGCATCTTCTGGATATATGCCCAGGAGAGGTATTGCGGGATCCTCTGGTAGTACTATGTCCAATTTTCTGAGGAACCGCCAGACTGATTTCCAGAGTGGTTGTACAAGCCTGCAATCCCACCAACAATGGAGGAGTGTTCCTCTTTCTCCACATGCACGCCAGCATCTGCTGTCACCTGAATTTTTGATCTTAGCCATTCTGACTGGTGGGAGGTGGAATCTCAGGGTTGTTTTGATTTGCATTTCCCTGATGATTAAGGATATTGAACATTTTTTCAGGTGCTTCTCTGCCATTCAGTATTCCTCAGGTGAGAATTCTTTGTTCAGTTCTGAGCCCCATTTTTTAATGGGGTTATTTGATTTTCTGAAGTCCACCTTCTTGAGTTCTTTATATATGTTGGATATTAGTCCCCTATCTGATTTAGGATAGGTAAAGATCCTTTCCCAATCTGTTGGTGGTCTTTTTGTCTTATTGACGGTGTCTTTTGCCTTGCAAAACTTTGGAGTTTCATTAGGTCCCATTTGTCAATTCTCGATCTTACAGCACAAGCCATTGCTGTTCTGTTCAGGAATTTTTCCCCTGTGCCCATAATTTCAAGGCTTTTCTCCACTTTCTCCTCTATAAGTTTCAGTGTCTCTAGCTTTATGTGAAGTTCCTTGATCCACTTAGATTTGACGTTAGTACAAGGAGATAAGTATGGATCGATTCGCATTCTTCTACACGATAACAACCAGTTGTGCCAGCACCAATTGTTGAAAATGCTGTCTTTCTTCCACTGGATGGTTTTAGCTCCCTTTTTGAAAATCAAGTGACCATAGGTGTGTGGGTTCATTTCTGGATCTTCAATTCTGTTCCATTGGTCTACTTGTCTGTCTCTATACCAGTACCATGCAGTTTTTATCACAATTGCTCTGTAGTAAAGCTTTAGGTCAGGCATGGTGATTCCACCAGAGGTTCTTTTATCCTTGAGAAGAGTTTTTGCTATCCTAGGTTTTTTGTTATTCCAGATGAATTTGCAAATTGCTCCTTCTAATTCGTTGAAGAATTGAGTTGGAATTTTGATGGGGATTGCATTGAATCTGTAGATTGCTTTTGGCAAGATAGCCATTTTTACAATGTTGATCCTGCCAATCCATGAGCATGGGAGATCTTTCCATCTTCTGAGATCTTCTTTAATTTCTTTCTTCAGAGACTTGAAGTTTTTTTTTTTATTTTTTTTTATTTTTTTTTTCCATTTTTTATTAGGTATTTAGCTCATTTACATTTCCAATGCTATACCAAAAGTCCCCCTTACCCACCCACCCCCACTCCCCTACCCACCCACTCCCCCCCTTTGGCCCTGGCGTTCCCCTGTACCGGGGCACACAAAGTCTGCGTGTCCAATGGGCCTCTCTTTCCAGTGATGGCCGACTAGGCCATCTTTTGATACATATGCAGCTAGAGTCAAGAGCTCAGGGGTACTGGTTAGTTCATAATGTTGTTCCACCTATAGGGTTGAAGATCCCTTTAGCTCCTTGGGTACTTTCTCTAGCTCCTCCATTGGGAGCCCTGTGATCCATCCATTAGCTGACTGTGAGCATCCACTTCTGTGTTTGCTAGGCCCCGGCATAGTCTCACAAGAGACAGCTACATCTGGGTCCTTTCAGTAAAATCTTGCTAGTGTATGCAATGGTGTCAGCATTTGGAAGCTGATTATGGGGTGGATCCCTGGATATGGCAGTCTCTACATGGTCCATCCTTTCATCTCAGCTCCATACTTTGTTTCTGTAACTCCTTCCATGGGTGTTTTGTTCCCACTTCTAAGGAGGGGCATAGTGTCCACACTTCAGTCTTCATTTTTCTTGAGTTTCATGTGTTTAGGAAATTGTATCTTATATCGTGGGTATCCTAGGTTTTGGGCTAGTATCCACTTATCAGTGAGTACATATTGTGTGAGTTCCTTTGTGATTGTGTTACCTCACTCAGGATGATGCTCTCCAGGTCCATCCATTTGGCTAGGAATTTCATAAATTCATTCTTTTTAATAGCTGAGTAGTACTCCATTGTGTAGATGTACCACATTTTCTGTATCCATTCCTCTGTTGAGGGGCATCTGGGTTCTTTCCAGTTTCTGGCTATTATAAATAAGGCTGCTATGAATATAGTGGAGCATGTGTCCTTCTTACCAGTTGGGGCTTCTTCTGGATATATGCCCAGGAGAGGTATTGCTGGATCCTCCGGTAGTACTATGTCCAATTTTCTGAGGAACCGCCAGACTGATTTCCAGAGTGGTTGTACAAGCCTGCAATCCCACCAACAATGGAGGAGTGTTCCTCTTTCTCCACATCGTCGCCAGCATCTGCTGTCACCTGAGTTTTTGATCTTAGCCATTCTCACTGGTGTGAGGTGGAATCTCAGGGTTGTTTTGATTTGCATTTCCCTGATGATTAAGGATGTTGAACATTTTTTCAGGTGCTTCTCTGCCATTCGGTATTCCTCAGGTGAGAATTCTTTGTTCAGTTCTGAGCCCCATTTTTTAAGGGGGTTATTTGATTTTCTGAAGTCCACCTTCTTGAGTTCTTTATATATGTTGGATATTAGTCCCCTATCTGATTTAGGATAGGTAAAGATCCTTTCCCAGTCTGTTGGTGGTCTTTTTGTCTTATAGACAGTGTCTTTTGCCTTGCAGAAACTTTGGAGTTTCATTAGGTCCCATTTGTCAATTCTCGATCTTACAGCACAAGCCATTGCTGTTCTGTTCAGGAATTTTTCCCCTGTGCCCATATCTTCAAGGCTTTTCCCCACTTTCTCCTCTATAAGTTTCAGTGTCTCTGGTTTTATGTGAAGTTCCTTGATCCACTTAGATTTGACCTTAGTACAAGGAGATAAGTATGGATCGATTCGCATTCTTCTACATGATAACAACCAGTTGTGCCAGCACCAATTGTTGAAAATGCTGTCTTTCTTCCACTGGATGGTTTTGGCTCCCTTGTCGAAGATCAAGTGACCATAGGTGTGTGGGTTCATTTCTGGGTCTTCAATTCTATTCCATTGGTCCACTTGTCTGTCTCTATACCAGTACCATGCAGTTTTTATCACAATTGCTCTGTAGTAAAGCTTTAGGTCAGGCATGGTGATTCCACCAGAGGTTCTTTTATCCTTTAGAAGAGTTTTTGCTATCCTCGGTTTTTTGTTATTCCAGATGAATTTGCAAATTGCTCCTTCTAATTCGTTGAAGAATTGAGTTGGAATTTTAATGGGGATTGCATTGAATCTGTAGATTGCTTTTGGCAAGATAGCCATTTTTACAATGTTGGTCCTGCCAATCCATGAGCATGGGAGATCTTTCCATCTTCTGAGATCTTCTTTAATTTCTTTCTTCAGGGACTTGAAGTTTTTATCATACAGATCTTTCACTTCCTTCGTTAGAGTCACGCCGAGATATTTTATATTATTTGTGGCTATTGAGAAGGGTGTTGTTTCCCTAATTTCTTTCTCAGCCTGTTTATTCTTTGTGTAGAGAAAGGCCATTGACTTGTTTGAGTTAATTTTATATCCAGCTACTTCACCGAAGCTGTTTATCAGGTTTAGGAGTTCTCTGTTGGAATTTTTAGGGTCACTTATATATACTATCATATCATCTGCAAAAAGTGATATTTTGACTTCCTCTTTTCCAATTTGTATCCCCTTGATCTCCTTTTGTTGTTGAATTGCTCTGGCTAATACTTCAAGTACTATGTTGAAAAGGTAGGGAGAAAGTGGGCAGCCTTGTCTAGTCCCTGATTTTAGTGGGATTGCTTCCAGCTTCTCTCCATTTACTTTGATGTTGGCTACTGGTTTGCTGTAGATTGCTTTTATCATGTTTAGGTATTGGCCTTGAATTCCTGATCTTTCCAGAACTTTTATCATGAATGGGTGTTGGATCTTGTCAAATGCTTTTTCTGCATCTAACGAGATGATCATGTGGTTTTTGTCTTTGAGTTTGTTTATATAATGGATTACATTGATGGATTTTCGTATATTAAACCATCCCTGCATCCCTGGAATAAAACCTACTTGGTCAGGATGGATGATTGCTTTAATGTGTTCTTGGATTCGGTTAGCGAGAATTTTATTAAGAATTTTTGCATCGATGTTCATAAGAGAAATTGGTCTGAAGTTCTCTATCTTTGTTGGATCTTTCTGTGGTTTAGGTATCAGAGTAATAGTGGCTTCATAAAATGAGTTGGGTAGAATACCTTCTACTTCTATCTTGTGAAAAAGTTTGTGCAGAACTGGAGTTAGATCTTCTTTGAAGGTCTGATAGAACTCTGCACTAAACCCGTCTGGTCCTGGGCTTTTTTTGGCTGGGAGACTATTAATAACTGCTTCTATTTCTTTAGGGGATATGGGACTGTTTAGAAGGTCAACTTGATCCTGATTCAACTTTGGTACCTGGTATCTGTCCAGAAATTTGTCCATTTCGTCCAGGTTTTCCAGTTTTGTTGAGTATAGCCTTTTGTAGAAGGATCTGATGGTGTTTTGGATTTCTTCAGGATCTGTTGTTATGTCTCCCTTTTCATTTCTGATTTTGTTAATTAGGATTTTGTCCCTGTGCCCTTTAGTGAGTCTAGCTAAGGGTTTATCTATCTTGTTGATTTTCTCAAAGAACCAACTCCTCGTTTGGTTAATTCTTTGAATAGTTCTTCTTGTTTCCACTTGGTTGATTTCACCCCTGAGTTTGATTATTTCCTGCCGTCTACTCCTCTTGGGTGAATTTGCTTCCTTTTTTTCTAGAGCTTTTAGATGTGTTGTCAAGCTGCTAGTATGTGCTCTCTCCCGTTTTTTCTTGAAGGCACTCATAGCTATGAGTTTCCCTCTTAGAAATGCTTTCATTGTGTCCCAAAGGTTTGGGTACGTTGTGGCTTCATTTTCATTAAACTCTAAAAAGTCTTTAATTTCTTTCTTTATTCCTTCCTTGACCAAGGTATCATTGAGAAGAGTGTTGTTCAGTTTCCATGTGAATGTTGGCTTTCTGTTATTTATTTTGTTATTGAAGATCAGCCTTAGTGCATGGTGATCTGATAGGATGCATGGGACAATTTCAATATTTTTGAATCTGTTGAGGCCTGATTTGTGACCTATTATGTGGTCAATTTTGGAGAAGGTACCATGAGGTGCTGAGAAGAAGGTATATCCTTTTGTTTTAGGATAAAATGTTCTGTAGATATCTGTCAGATCCATTTGTTTCATCACTTCTGTTAGTTTCAGTGTGTCCCTGTTTAGTTTCTGTTTCCATGATCTGTCCATTGGTGAAAGTGGTGTGTTGAAGTCTCCCACTATTATTGTGTGAGGCGCAATGTGTGCTTTGAGCTTTACTAAAGTTTCTTTAGTGAATGTGGCTGCTCTTGTATTTGGAGCATAGATATTCAGAATTGAGAGTTCCTCTTGGAGGATTTTACCTTTGATGAGAATGAAGTGTCCCTCCTTGTCTTTTTTGATGACTTTGGGTTGGAAGTCAATCTTATCAGATATTAGGATGGCTACTCCTGCTTGTTTCTTCATACCATTTGCTTGGAAAATTGTTTTCCAGCCTTTCATTCTGAGGTAGTGTCTATCTTTTTCTCTGAGATGAGTTTCCTGTAAGCAGCAAAATGTTGGGTCTTGTTTGTGTAGCCAGTTTGTTAGTCTATGTCTTTTTATTGGCGAGTTGAGACCATTGATGTTAAGAGATATTAAGGAAAAGTAATTGTTGCTTCCTGTTATTTTAGTTGTTAAAGGTGGCATTCTGTCTTCTTTTAGGTTTGTTGAGGGATTACCTTCTTGTTTTTTCTAGGGCGTTGTTCCCGTTCTTGTATTGGTTTTTTTCTGTTATTATCCTTTGAAGGGCTGGATTCGTGGAGAGATAATGCGTGAATTTGGTTTTGTCGTGGAATACTTTGGTTTCTCCCTCTATGATAATTGAGAGTTTGGCCGGGTATAGTAGCCTGGGCTGCAGTTTGTGTTCTCTTAGTGTCTGTATAACATCTGTCCAGGCTCTTCTGGCTTTCATAGTCTCTGGTGAAAAATCTGGTGTAATTCTGATAGGCTTGCCTTTATATGTTACTTGACCTTTTTCCCTTACTGCTTTTAGTATTCTATCTTTATTTAGTGCATTTGATGTTCTGATTATTATGTGTCGGGAGGAATTTCTTTTCTGGTCCAGTCTATTTGGAGTTCTGTAGGCTTCTTGTATGTTCATATGCATCTCATTCTTTAGATTTGGGAAGTTTTCTTCAATAATTTTGTTGAAGATGTTTGCTGGACCTTTGAGTTGAAAATCTTCATTCTCATCCACTCCTATTATCCGTACGTTTGGTCTTCTTATTGTGTCCTGGATTTCCTGGATATTTTGAGTTAGGATCTTTTTGCATTTTCCATTTTCTTTGATTGTTGTGCCGATGTTCTCTATGGAATCTTCTGCACCTGAGATTCTCTCTTCCATCTCTTGTATTCTGTTGCTGATGCTCAAATCTATGGTTCCAGATTTCTTTCCTAGGGTTTCTATCTCTAGTGTTGCCTCGCTTTGAGTTTTCTTTATTGTGTCTACTTCCCTTTTTAGGTCTAGTATGGTTTTGTTCATTTCCATCACCTGTTTGTATGTTTTTTCCTCTTTTTCTGTAAGGACTTCTACCTGTTTGATTGTGTTTTCCTGTTTTTCTTTAAGGACTTGTAACTCTTTAGCAGTGTTCTCCTGTATTTCTTTAAGTGATTTATTAAAGTCCTTCTTGATGTCCTCTACCATCATCATGAGATATGCTTTTAAATCTAGGTCTAGGTTCTCAGGTGTGTTGGGGTTCCCTGGACTGGGCGAAGTGGGTGTGCTGGGTTCTGGTGATGGTGAGTGGTCTTGGTTCCTGTTAGTAAGATTCCTCCGTTTACCTTTCGCCATCTGGTAATCTCTGGAGTTAGTAGTTATAGTTGACTCTGTTTAGAGATTGTTCTTCTGGTGATTCTGTTACTGTCTATCAGCAGACCTGGGAGACAGATTCTCTCCTCTGAATTTCAGTGCTCAGAGCACTCTCTGCTGGCAAGCTCTCTTACAGGGAAGGTGCGCAGATATCTTGTATTTGGACCTCCTCCTGGCCGAAGAAGAAGGCCCAAAACAGGACCTTTCTCAGACACTGTGTTGCTTTGGCAGTTCCCAGGTGGTACAGACTCTCACCTAAGCAGACTAAATTCCTAAGTTCCTTGGAGTCCCGGGACCAAGATGGCGACCGCTGCTGCTGTGGCTTAGGCCGCCTCCCCAGCCGGGTGGGCACCTGTCCTCCGGTCCGGAAGGTGGCCGGCTGTCCCCGGCCCACACAGGGTGCTGCCTCAGCGCCTCTGTGCTTCTGCCTGTTCCAGAAGCTGTCAGGTTCTCTGGCGCACCCTCTCACCTGTTCAGACTAATTTCCTAAGTTCGGCGGGTCCCGGACCAAGATGGCGACCGCTGCTGCTGAGACTTGAAGTTTTTATCATACAGATCTTTCACTTCCTTAGTTAGAGTCACGCCGAGATATTTTATATTATTTGTGACTATTGAGAAGGGTGTTGTTTCCCTAATTTCTTTCTCAGCCTGTTTATTCTTTGTGTAGAGAAAGGCCATTGACTTGTATGAGTTAATTTTATATCCAGCTACTTCACCGAAGCTGTTTATCAGGTTTAGGAGTTCTCTGGTGGAATTTTTAGGGTCACTTATATATACTATCATTTCATCTGCAAAAAGTGATATTTTGACTTCCTCTTTTCCAATTTGTATCCCCTTGATCTCCTTTTGTTGTCGAATTGCTCTGGCTAATACTTCAAGTACTATGTTGAAAAGGTAGGGAGAAAGTGGGCAGCCTTGTCTAGTCCCTGATTTTAGTGGGATTGCTTCCAGCTTCTCTCCATTTACTTTGATGTTGGCTACTGGTTTGCTGTAGATTGCTTTTATCATGTTTAGGTATGGGCCTTGAATTCCTGATCTTTCCAAAACTTTTATCATGAATGGGTGTTGGATCTTGTCAAATGCTTTTTCTGCATCTAACGAGATGATCATGTGGTTTTTGTCTTTCAGTTTGTTTATATAATGGATTACATTGATGGATTTTCATATATTAAACCATCCCTGCATCCCTGGAATAAAACCTACTTGGTCAGGATAGATGATTGCTTTAATGTGTTCTTGGATTCGGTTAGCGAGAATTTTATTGAGGATTTTTGCATCGGTATTCATAAGAGAAATTGGTCTGAAGTTCTCTATCTTTGTTGGATCTTTCTGTGGTTTAGGTATCAGAGTAATAGTGGCTTCATAAAATGAGTTGGGTAGAGTACCTTCTACTTCTATTTTTGTGAAATAGTTTGTGCAGAACTGGAATTAGATCTTCTTTGAAGGTCTGATAGAACTCTGCACTAAACCCGTCTGGTCCTGGGCTTTTTTTTGGCTGGGAGACTATTAATAACTGCTTCTATTTCTTTAGGGGATATGGGACTGTTTAGATTCAACTTTGGTACCTGGTATCTGTCCAGAAATTTGTCCATTTCGTCCAGGTTTTCCAGTTTTGTTGAGTATAGCCTTTTGTAGAAGGATCTGATGGTGTTTTGGATTTCTTCAGGATCTGTTGTTATGTATCCCTCTTCATTTCTGATTTTGTTAATTAGGATTTTGTCCCTGTGCCCTCTAGTGAGTCTAGCTAAGGGTTTATCTATCTTGTTGATTTTCTCAAAGAACCAACTCCTCGTTTGGTTAATTCTTTGAATAATTCTTCGTTTCCACTTGGTTGATTTCACCCCTGAGTTTGATTATTTCCTGCCGTCTACTCCTCTTGGGTGAATTTGGTTCCTTTTTTTCTAGAGCTTTTAGATGTGTTGTCAAGCTGCTAGTATGTGCTCTCTCCCGTTTCTTCTTGGAGGCACTCAGAGCTATGAGTTTCTCTCTTAGAAATGCTTTCATTGTGTCCCATAAGTTTGGGTACGTTGTGGCTTCATTTTCATTAAACTCTAAAAAGTCCTTAATTTCTTTCTTTATTCCTTCCTTGACCAAGGTATCATTGAGAAGAGTGTTGTTCAGTTTCCACGTGAATGTTGGCTTTCCATTATTTATGTTGTTATTGAAGATCAGTCTTAGGCCATGGTATCTGATAGGTTACATGGGACAATTTCAATATTTTTGTATCTGTTGAGGCCTGTTTTGTGACCAATTATATGGTCAATTTTGGAGAAGGTCCCGTGAGGTGCTGAGAAGAAGGTATATCCTTTTGTTTTAGGATAAAATGTTCTGTAGATATCTGTCAGGTCCATTTGTTTCATAACTTCTGTTAGTTTCACTGTGTCCCTGTTTAGTTTCTGTTTCCACGATCTGTCCATTGATGAAAGTGGTGTGGTGAAGTCTCCCACTATTATTGTGTGGGGTGCAATGTCTGCTTTGAGCTTTACTAAAGTATCTTTAATGAATGTGGCTGCCCTTGCATTTGGAGCATAGATATTCAGAATTGAGAGTTCCTCTTGGAGGATTTTACCTTTGATGAGTATGAAGTGTCCCTCCTTGTCTTTTTTGATAACTTTGGGTTGGAAGTCGATTTTATCCGATATTAGAATGGCTACTCCAGCTTGTTTCTTCAGACCATTTGCTTGGAAAATTGTTTTTCAGCCTTTCACTCTGAGGTAGTGTCTGTCTTTTTCCCTGAGATGGGCTTCCTGTAAGCAGCAGAATGTTGGGTCCTGTTTGTGTTGCCAGTCTGTTAGTCTATGTCTTTTTATTGGGGAATTGAGTCCATTGATATTAAGAGATATTAAGGAAAAGTAATTGTTGCTTCTTTTTATTTTTGTTGTTAGGGTTGGCATTCTGTTCTTGTGGCTGTCTTCTTTTTAGTTTGTTGAGGGATTACTTTCTTGCTTGTTCTAGGGCGTGATTTCAGTCCTTGTATTGCTTCTTTTCTGTTATTATCCTTTGATGCCCACTAGTCTTAACTACATTGTTAAAAAGACAAATCTTTCTGCACTGAACTGTCTTGGTTCTTCCTTAGCTTTCTGCATTGCAATTTTTCCAGTCTTAAGAATTAAGCCCTGGAAAGCACTGTTTTTCTAACTTGTTATATAAGTTCCAATATCTAAGCTACAAAAGCATTTTTCTTTAATTGTATTTGAAAGCATCATAACTAATTTTTCACATTTAGGTCCTTAATTTATTTGTAGTGTGCCTCTACAGCAGAAATAATGTCAGGGCAATTTTTCCCCCCATAAGTCAAAATAAGTATTTATAAAACCATATATCCTTTCAAGACTGGGAAAATTATTACTGTGGTTCAGATTAGCAATCAAAGTCTGGGGACGTTTCAAACTTGTTTCTGGTTAGAATTGTACACCAGCAGATACATTTTTAACGAGACATGAATAAATTCTTTTAATGATGTACAATTGAGAAAATTTTCTTACAAATAGCTTTTGACTAAAACAAGTTGCTTAGATCCAAGATAGTTTGTGTATTGGTATTTCTTTTCATGAATTGTCAAATAACAGCCAACATTATGAGAAATATTCCCCAGAGTTTATACTTTAGAAGTGTGGAATAGAGTTTATTATACTTTAGTATTTTTGTTTTATTATTGGTGTTCATGTGTGAGCATGTGGAGTGTGTGTGTGTGTGTGTGTGTGTGTGTGTGTGTGCATGTGTGCGCACATGCGTTGCATGTTGCGATCAGAGAATAATTTTGCGAAGTTAGTTCTTGTCTTCCACCTTTTTGGGTTCTGGAGATCCAATTCAAATCATGTTTGTGTGACAAGTGCCTTTACTAATGTGCTCTTTCTGGCCCCTTATGTGTCACACCTTTTCCTCTGTTATGCAATGGCAATGTCAGAAGGCTGTCATCTGTGGTACAATTCTTGGGGTTCAGCTGTGATTCCTTGTTTTCCTTTTCTTCTCTCTCTCGAGGTGTCTAGACACCACTGCACACCAGGCTAGAAGGATGAAGGAGACTCAGCATCAGAGCCAGGCTGCAGGATACTGGTCTGGCGGGAGTGAGGGGGTGGGGCACAATCTTCTCTGAGGATTTTAATGAAACAGCTCTCTTAGATGATCTTAGCGTGTGCACATACTTTTATTTGGGGTGGGCTTGTACACATACTATATTTGGAGTGGACAAGAGCTATATATGAACATTGGAGAGTGGGAAGGAGTTCTTTTTAGGATGAAGTTTCATTGGCTGGAGTTTAAAGTGCAGGGAATGCGTTGTTTGCATGGAGAGGTATTCCAGAAATCCCAGGTACTTGCTGCGTGGGTTCTTATCAGCAGTGGGAGGACATTGGAGGAGGAGGAAGTTGGAACTTGTAGGTTTGCCATGGGCTACTGACCAGGTAGAAGGTGTGAGGGTTTGGGCTCCCTATTCAAAGTCAGGGAAGGGGAAGCCCTGCTAATAACGAGAGTCCTCTCTTTTGCACCAAGCTCAGAGTAGCTATATGGACATGGGAGACTGTGATCTTAATTAACAGGGTTTTTTTTTTCTTTCTGTTTTTCTGACCATGCCACTTACCCAACAAGGTAATTGCATTCTGCAGGAGGAATTTTTAAAAGTACCTGTCTTGATATATTCTTTAGATGATAGACAATGTGAAGGAACAGATGAATAGTGCGAGCTGCAAGACAAATGTTAAAGGAAGATAAAAAAGGAATATTATCAGCATAATGCATAGTTACAAGAGTGAAGGATCACTTTTGCAGATCATAACTATAAACATACTCAAAAACAGTATAAGTAAACCTGAAGATAGGATGTATTGAAAATTCCATAAATGTAATGGAAAGTCAAAACAAAACATCCAAGTATGGTAGGGCCAATACCGACAGATACACATGCAAACTGAATACCAGAAGGAGAAGAATAAGACAATGAAGCACACTATTTAACATAAAAATGCCCCATAGTTTTCAAAATTAGTGACAGTCACAAACTTATAGATCTAAGAAGGTTGGGGTGTCTCAAACGGTATAAATAGCCAAACAAACCAACAAGCAAATAAAAAGACAAAATCTTAAATGTATTATTTTTAAATTTTAGAAAGCCAAAGATAAAGAAAAATGGAAAAACTTGAAAGGAGACAACAAAAAAAAATTCTCAGAATAGAGAAAGAAAGATAAGGGTCATAGGAAGTGTCTCAACAGAAGCCACGCTAGTAAACGTACGTTATGAGCAATGACATCTCTAACATGTTTAAAGAACCCAACACAGCTACAATCCTGATAGAAAAGATCTTCAAAAGAAGTGAAGCAGAAATGTAGCCTGTCATAGGTAAAGAAGAAAAGGGGAGAGAGAGATGAGAATGTGGAGGAGAAAGAATTAAGAGGAAGAACAAAAGAAGGAGGAACAAGTGCCCTAAGTGCCACCAAAAAATAATATTTTAACTCCATGTGTACTTTCCTAATTACATACATTAGTCTATACTTTAGTGCTGAAATTGTTCTATATTTTTAATTCCAAAGTTTCATAAAGTCAATTAATTGTGTACTTTCACCCACAACAAAAAGTAAGACAAGAAAGAATTGGAAATACTCTATAAAAACCTGGATGTGGTCAGGGGAGGGAGAAGAACTCAGTGGATAAAGTAGTTTGGTACACAAGTTTGTGGACCAGATTGCAGATCTCTGAAAATCACATGCTGCAGTTGCATGCATTTATAGTCTCAGTACAGCTATGAAGAGATGAGAGACAGAGACTGGAGAATCCCCAGATGCTCACAATACAGGTAGCTTGCTGTGTGCAGTGGCGAGATGCAGCCTGAACAAGGTGAGGTCCGACACCGGAGGTCCTTTGACCTGTATAAAGGCACGATATGGACATGTCTGCATTTAAGCATACTCACACTTGCACACATGGCATTCACAAACATAGTCATAGAGATATGACACACAGATACACATATCATGAACACACACATGTAAATCACATTAACTACAGTAAAGACAGAAGTAGTATACAAAGTGGACTTAGAAAACAAAATGCATAAAAAGATGGACTAATAGCTCTATTCTCTTTCTAAGGATCTAGGATCATTGCAGAAAAGGGGGTGGAAAGATTGTAAGAGCTAATGGACCAGAGAGTTTGCTGTGAGATAGTAGTGTCTTCTGGAAATGAAAGAAGCTACAGCTGTGAGACCTCACCATCATTGATACCTAAACATTCTCTGAGCAAGGAAAGCACCAAAAGACATGCAAATGTGGATGGGGAATGAAGAGCCTCAACTCTGAACAAAAAAATATAGGCAACTAAAGAATGCTGAGAACAGGGCAAATAGTATTCCCTTAGAAAAGTCAATCAATTGCGTATCCAATCAACTCTTAAAAAAGGTACACATAAGTAACAATACATGGACTAAGCAGGTTGTATTGAGGAACACACACACACACACACACACACACACACACACACGATTTTTAGGGAAAGCAGGATAGAGTATCTGAGAGGATATGGAGGGAGGAAAGGGGATGAAGGAAACTATGTAATGATATTACAATTTCAAAAATACAAAAAATTTAAAAAATGAAGTATAACATACTGAGAAGATAAAACAGAATCTTATGCCTAACCATATCAGAAAGGGCAGAAAAAGGGGGGATGAGAATAAAGAAATTCAAAAGCACTAACAGGAATGGTAGACAAGGAGCTCACTGTTCAACTTTAGATAGAAAAAGTTTATGTACACTAAGGAAACTTCAGATTTCTAAACCAGATGAAATAACTCCAATCCTATTTGTTTATGAACAACTCACTTTCAACAAGTATAGAACATAATGAATTTGAAATGGATGGATTTGCTATGCCCATATTAGTGAAAGAAAACTGGAGGGGCTGTGATAATAGATGAACATTGCATTTCAGAAGAAGGAACATTATCAATATATAACAGTAAATAACTAAAGAAAAAATCTTGCCAGCTTGTTATCTGACAGAGCATTGATATCCAGCCTGCATAAAGACTTTTAAAACTTAGTGTGAAAGAACAAGTAATTTTAGCGAAATGAATTAGCACAATATTCTGAACATAAATGTCCTCAAATACAGTCTATACATATTTGAAAAAAAGTTCAATATTTTTAGCTATCAGGGGAATGCAAATCAAGACCACATTGTAATCTCATTATGCTTTATTCAGAATGGTGTCTGTCTGTCTGTCCGTCCGTCCGTCTATCTATCTATCTATCTATCTATCTATCTATCTATCTATCTATCTATCTATCTGGAATGGTATCTATCCATCCATCTATCATCTGTCTGTCTGTCTGTCTGTCTGTCTGTCTGCCTGCCTACCTACCTACCTACCTACCTATCTATCTATCTATCTATCTATCTATCTATCTATCTATCTATTATCTATCTTTTTTTTAATTAGTTTTTTTCCTCATTTATATTTCCAATGCTATCCCAAAAGTCCCCCATACCCTCCCCCCTACCCACCCACTCCCACTTTTTAGCCCTGGCGTTCCCCTGTACTGGGGCATATAAAGTTTGCAAGTCCAATGGGCCTCTCTTTCCAGTGATGGCCGACTAGGCCATCTTTTGATACATATGCAGCTAGAGTCAAGAGCTCCGGGGTACTGGTTAGTTCATATTGTTGTTCCACCTATAGGGTTGCAGATCCCTTCAGCTCCTTGGGTACTTTCTCTAGCTCCTCCATTGGGAGCCCTGTAATCCATCCAATAGCTGACTGTGAGCATCCACTTCTGTGTTTGCTAGGCCCCGGCCTAGTCTCACTAGAGACAGCTATATCAGGGTCCTATCAGCACAATTTTGCTAGTGTATGCAATGGTGTCAGCTTTTGGAGGCTGATTATGGGATGGATCCCTGGATATGGCAGTCTCTAGAAGGTCCATCCTTTTGTCTCAACTCCAAACTTTGTCTCTGTAACTCCTTCCATGGGTGTTTTGTTCCCAATTCTAAGAAGGGGCAAAGTATCCACACTTTGGTCTTCGTTCTTCTTGAGTTTCATGTGTTTTGCAAATTGTAACTTATATCTTGGGTATTCTAAGTTTCTGGGCTAATATCCACTTATCAGTGAGTACATATCATTTGAGTTCTTTTGTGATTGGGTTACCTCACTCAGGATAATGCCCTACAGGTCCAACCATTTGCCTATGAATTTCATAAATTCATTCTTTTTAATAGCTGAGTAGTACTCCATTGTGTAAATGTACCATATTTTTTGTATCCATTCCTCTGTTGAGGGGCATCTGGGTTCTTTCCAGCTTCTGGCTATTACCTGTCTATCTTACCATCTATCTATTGTTCTATCTGTAGGTATGAAAATAAATCCTTTACACTTTCAGTGGGATGTAAATTAGTTGTAAGTTAGAAACTTAATACAGAGGTGACTGTAAAAGGTAAGAATGGGGCTGTGATAGGGTCCAGGTAAATCACTCTTGTATATTGCTCTTAAGGATACAGAGGCAGCCTGTAAGAGATCTACCTGCCTGCTGTATTTATCATTGCATTCTGCAGTAGATATAATTTGGAAACATTCTAGGGGCATGTGTGCAGATAGCTGGATATCTAAAAATGTGTTATAAATGTACATATGTTGTACAATGCTATCTTCATTGCAGAACAGCCATTTTCTTCATCAGAACACACTGACTTCTTGCAAGAGACCCTTGGAGATCAGATTTGTTGACTATTAACATCCCTTCATAAAATGAGGTGTAGGCATAGTCATTGGACCCTCACTCTTGTATGGTTTTATCAGTTCTTTCCCTTAACTCTTGGATATTTGGATGTAATTCTGCCCTAGTTGCCTAGGGCCTTATGGTTTTGTCATGTGCTTTGAGTGTATGGAAGGTGGTAAAGTTAGCTGAGATGGGGTGGGGGGTTCAGGGATGGAAGAATCTATCTGTACAGCTGTAGGGAAATTGTTATCCACAGTAGCGTGAGACTTTGTGGTGGTGTGGGGTCACCCAGACCCTGAAAGCAACCCATATCCCTGCTCTACACATAAGCCCATGAGTAAACTCATTTGTCCTCCAGGTTGGACTTTGGTGACATTACATTTTGGTTTCTTGTTGGTGTCCTCAGATAGTTGTTTAGATTTTTACAGGGAAACAATTCTCCCAGTAATATGCAAGACTGATTATTATTCAAACATAGACACACACACACAAATGAAATTTTGTCATATGAAGGAAAATGGCTGGACTTGGGCATCATTTGGCAAAGCAAAATAAGCCATTTTTTTCTGGCTCCATACAAAAATTAGATTTTTAAAAATATTCCTATGAAGAATGACATGGACAATTTGATTGGAATTGTTTTGAATTTATAAATTGCATTTGGTAGAAAATGGTCATTTTCACAATATTAATTCCTCTGATCTGAGTATAGGATGTTTTTCCATTTTCTAGTGTCTTTATTAATTTTTCTTAAGAGAGTTGAAGTTTGCATTTTAAAGGTCTATCATCTCCTTGGTTAGGTTTATGTTGAGATCTTCTATTGTCTTTGGTGGTATTGTAAATGGGAACGAGACCATGATCTACCTCTTCCTTCGGGAGCTTGCTGTTGGTGTATAGAAATGCAACTTGGTTCTGTAAACTGAATTTGTACTCTGCCATTTTGCTTAAATTAGTCATTGTTTCTGGACATTTTAGGGTTGAAATAAAGAATCTAGCTGCATTAAAAATGTACTAAATAATCTCTCTGAAGGGCGGATAAACAGATGTTGATATATGTGTGTATGTGTGTGTGTGTGTGTGTGTGTGTGTGCACATACTTTCAAAGACTAAATTTACAATGAATTAAAGAACTTAATTGGTCTTTTTAAGGGTTTGTATTTATAGAACTGAGCAATATTTCCTTCCATATAATACAGCAAATATTCAAGGGGTCAGTCAGAGGAGGTGATGGTATAGAGAGAAGAAAGCAGATACAAAAACACAAACACATCTCTCACACACAAACACTAAGAAGAGTTGGTTATTTTGAAGTTGTTTTCTTTATAAGTAGAGCAGGAGAAACAGAACAGAGAGTAAACTGACCAACATTGATTGCTGCAGATCATCTTTTCAATTAGGGATTTAAGCAAAGGAAATTTCTTATCCTGCCAGTTTACCTGTTTGGGGAGATAGAATGCTATGATTCTAATTCTGATTTTATTTTTGGGTGGGGAGGATCTACCAGAATACTTTCAACTTTGTGATGTGGAGCATTTGTATCACCCTGTCTTGATTTTCAGCCTGACCCACTGGGAGCTAGAGCAAGAGCACAAACAGAAACTTCATCTGTGATCTTGAGGTACTGACCCATCTTTTCTAAGGAATAACAAAGTTTCACCTATTAACCAAAACACAAATGCCTGTATTTAAATCAGCAAAGATGTGTGACTATCAAACCCATAAAAGAGAAAGGCAATTATTGATTAACCAGCTTCAAGGATTCAACATTACATCTAGGAAAAGAAAGGGAAGATAGAGACATCAAATACTGCTACTTTTCGTTTTTAAAGTAAAAATCAGCAAGACTTAGAGGATGCTTGGTGCTCAGGAGGTATAAATGCCCACCCACCCATTTTTATTCTCTATTGGTAAAGTGGGGCTAAGTAATTCACTACACTTAAGACAGGGCACATTACCTGAAATTGCTGCTTAGTGTCAGTCAAAGAAGTGTGCTACAGCAGTGAAAGGAAGATGTCAGGAGGGGAGGGGCGCTAACAAGTTTGTCTCTTTCTTGAGTTAGAGCCAGGGCAGAAACTGCCTCACTGACCAGGTCACCTATCAGCATTACCCACAATTAAATCCTAAACTTCACTGCCAAGACACACATTGACAACTTCACCTTCACTTTGTTTTTCTCCTTGGGAGCTGTGGATCTGTAAAAATGTTTTTTATGGAAAATATATTTTCTGGATTTTGTTGAGCAGAGTTCTGAGAGAGAAATAGGATTTTCTACTTTAACATTAAAAGGAAAAATTTATCCAATAGCATGCTATACTCTAAATTGGAGTCATAATTTAATTAACTGTTCATTAAAATGGTAAAAACAAAGATATGAGACACTCAAAGGGAAGGAAGGTTTTGGGAGAGAAATTAAATAAAGAAATAAAAAGAAATCCTCTGCACATTTGTTTGCACTGACGGAGTGAGACAGGAGAGTCTCCAGTATGTGCTTAAACGGTTGGTTGGTTGTATTTATGATTTCTCATTGTTATCCTTGCCATTGCTGATGTAGTCAGTACCTCTTAGCAATGCATTAGTTCTTTGTGTTTTTCTCAAATGCATCAGTTTCCTACCACCCACTTGCTACTTGAGTGTGTAATGCTCTCTGGTCATTATTTTACCCCCATGTAGATTAATGATGAACTTGCCCCTTAACTATTTTTTTTTTTAATTCCTAGGAAATTTTGGAGAAGAAACTTGTAAAATTTTGAGAAATGTGATTGAAACTTCACTTGCTTTAATTTTTTAAATTAGATATTTACTTTATTTAGATTTCAAATGTTATCCCCTTTCTTGGTTTCCCCTCCAAAAACCCCTATCACCTCTCCCTCCCCTTGCTCACCAACCCACCCACTCCTGCTTCCTAACCCTGGCATTCCCCCACACTGGGGTATAGAACCTTCACAAGACCTAGGGCCTCTTCTCCCATGGATGACCGACTAGGCCATCCTCTGCTACATATGCAGCTAGAGCCATGAGTCCCACCATGTATTTTCTTTGATTGGTGATTTAGTTCCAGGGAGCTCTGGGGTTACTGGTTAGTTCACATTGTTGTTCCTCCTATGCAAACTCCTTCAGCTCCTTGGCTACATTCTCTAGCTCTTTTATTGGGGACCCTGTGCTCCATTCAATAAATGACTGTGAACATCCACTTCTGTATTTGTCAGGCACTAGCAGAGCCTCTCAGGAGACATATCAGGCTCCTGTCAACAAGCTCTTGTTGGCATCTGCAATAGTGTCTGGGCTTGGTAGTTGTATATGGGATGGATCCCCAGATGGGGCAGTCTCTGAAGAGTCTCTGTTCCACACTTTGTCTCTGTAACTCCTTCCATGGGTATTGTTTTCCCCCTTCTAAGAAGGATCAAAGTATCCACACTTTGGTCTTCCTTCTTCTTGAGTTTCATGTGTTTTGCGAATTGTATCTTGGGTATTCCGAGTTTCTGGATTAATATTCACTTATCAGTGAGTGCATATCATGTGTGTTCTTTTGTGATTGGGTTACCTCACTCAGGATGATATCCTCCAGGATCTAACTGTTTGCCTAAGAATTTCATAAATTCATTGTTTTTAATAACTGAGTAGTATTCCATTGTGTAAATGTATCACATTTTCTGTATCCATTCCTCTGTTGAGGGACATCTGGGTCATCCAGTAAAAAAAAAAAAGATAGAATTTTAATTTTTAAAATGATTTTGGGTAACAATAAACTTAGAGTTATTTTGTAAGTACTCCTCAATCTTTCCCCAAAGTTTGTCAAAGGATTTAGGACACTCCAAAAACAAAATATTAAACTGGGAGACGCAGAGTTTAATCTTCCCTACAGTCTTGCTACCATAATAAGTTTATAGAAAGAAACTACACGGGCCAAACAGGGTCCCTTTAACATCATGTTCCCTAGCCCCACACTTTGCTTATCTGACAGCTACAATTTTATTTGGGTTATGATTATATTTCATGGGATGTGTTTTCACAGTATGTATGTATGTGTGTGTGTATGTATGTATGTATGTGTGTGTGTATGTGTGTATGCATGTATGAGTGTATATATGTATGTGTGTAAGTGTGTATGCATGTATGAGTGTATATATGTGATATTCACATATACATATACACACTCACAAATGTATAAACATAAAATCCTATCATCCTGGAGCTTTCTTGTTAGAATGGAAGCCCAGTGATCGATCAATAATTGAAAATCACAGGTGTCAGAAAGAATTCCATGTTGAGAGAGAAAGATGTGGAATAGTTGCTATTTTCTAATCCTTACCAACACGAAGCAATTTTCTTCTATGACTCAGTCCAGAATGTAGAAGTCTTCCTTATTTTTGATAACCTTGACAGCTTTTCCAGACATCATTTTCAGAAATGAATATATAATACCCTTTATCAAGCCCCAACTCCTTATGTAACATCAAAGAATATCAGCGTGTAATCTATAAAAGATATTTTTGCAACTGGTGCAAAGAAGAGATCAAGTTACTTGCTGTTCCCTTTGTAAGCAACATTTTTTTTTGTCTTTAGACTATGATGGTGAAGTGTCTTGAGAAATGACCTCATGAGATGGGATTGGTAAAGAGTCCTGCCCTCTAGGCTCACATTTCCAGAAGCAATGAAAAGAGACGTTTGCTTTTCATTTAGCATTTAATGCCTTGCAGGGCATTAAATGATATGAAGCATGATTTCCATCTCTCTTATTTTTAAAATAAGTTTCTCTATTTATGTGGATATATGTCGTGTGTGTGTGTGTGTGTGTGTGTGTGTGTGTGTGTGTGTGTGTGTTTGTGCGCACGCGCACAAGTTTGTCTGGAGGCCAGAGGTCAATGCCAAGTGTCTTCTATTACCTTATTCTTTAGCTTTAAATGAGAGTTTCTCACTGAATCTGGAGCTACTGGCTGACTACAATAGCTGAATAACAAATTTCATGGATCCTCTGACACCACCCTTATTAGTGCTGGGGATATAAGCATATGTCACTTTCATGTTTTCATGGAAAGCAACATATTGACCAAATTTATCCTCCAGTCCTATCTATCACCCTTTTAGTACCAGTGTTTGCAAATAAGACTACTTCTGTGTACATCAGGGTGGTGTGGAAGGTGAGGGCTTTGTCTAATTAGATGATTCCATATAGATCCAAGGTTACTTCTACTGGTCATTTTTAATATAGCAAAAGCTTCCACATTTCCACAATGTACACAAATTACCAGAGAGATAAATGAACGCCTGTCTAAACAGATGCTTCTTGGAATACCCAAGATACAATTCATAGACCACATGATGCTCAAGAAGAAGGAAGACCAAAGTATGGATACTTAGGTCCTTCTTAGAAGGGGGAACAAAATACCAGTGGGAGGAGATACAGAGGCAAAGAAAAAAGATGCTTCTCTTTGTAGCCTGGGTGACAGAAAAAGAGAGAAAAGAGTAGAAAAGGAAACTGGGCAAGTCACTTATGCCATGAGTTTGAAGTATAGAGAGATAATAACTTCCCTTTCCCCTTTTAAATGAAGCAAACTGTTGAGTTATACAACCCTACTGCCCCTTGTGGCTTCTCCTGTGCTGATGTTCATGCCTGTCTTTCATTTAGTGGAATGACTCTGTGCTATTGATCCCTATACAGTCTGTGCTTTCATTTTTTTCCCCTGCAAAGTTTGAGTCTTTTGTCCTGATTATCGGAGTTACAGCTAAATCCTGTGGGTTGAGTCTTGCCTTTAACATAGGCTTTTCCTTTACTCCAAGATTGCAGAATAGAGGGGGCTCAGGTAATACACTTTTTCTTTTGCATTTTCTGTTTTTGGTGAGACTTCTTTGTCTATATTTAGAGAGAGTTTTGGAATAGCAAGCATACTAACAATGTCTTTTGTCCAAGAATCTTGTTTTACCAGTCCAAATTTGGTTGCCACAATGGTAGCATGTGAGTATGTATCCATTTCTGGCCAGGCAGCTCTCTGATTAGGTATGCATTCTGTTTTCTAGTTCATTTAAATTCTTTAAAATGAAGTTACTTCAATTCCATGTATTTATCTCTCTATGTGGCAGTGTCACAGACCATACATGAAGGTCAGAGGACAACTTGCAGGAGTAGGTTGTTTCCTTCCACCCTGTGCACCTAAGAGTCAAACGCAGATCGGTCTGTCTTGGCAGCAGACATTTTCACCACTGAGACATTTAGCTGGCTCTGGTTTATCTTAAGTATTCTGGTGTCTTGAAATAAATTGTTTTGTGCATTAAACCACATGAGCACAACCCAGTGGCTTTGAACACACTACAGTTATATACAAGAATGTCCTCTAAACCTGAAAGAATGCTCTACACTGAACCAGAAGAGACCTTTCCTATGAAGAAATGGTCCTCCAGGAAGGGGGCATAGACAGTTTTATCCCATTTATAGTTTGCTACACGCAAGCATGTCCACATGTATATCCAGAGGTATCTTCAGGTACATGTTATTGACATATACATGTTTGGTTTGTGTGTGTATCCCTGATAGTAATGACTAAGATTCATATGTCTGATCTGTTGAGGAAGCAACAACACTATAGCTACTACATGTATAGACCTGAGTGGGCATGCTACATATGTAAATAGAAAGCTGATAATGACTATAAGCAAGCATCTGGAATGCCTAAAAAATGTGAATTAATAGGAAAAACCTTCTTGGCCCTTCCCTATCTATATCTAGCTCTCTCTTTTATCTCCCCACCCTCCTCTCTCATTCTCCCTCTCTCTTTCCTATCATGCACATTTCCACCACATTTCACAAGCACGACATTAGATCTGTGGAGCATAACTCACAACACGTTATCTCACATAGGCAATATTGTGGCAGTACACACACATCGCACTAATAAAATTAATACTAATAACATGAAATTTGACTTACGATTCATGACACAATGGAATAGCTCATGAGCATTTCAAAACAATGACAATGACTTCTTTCTTCCTTTCGTATATGCTATTATTTTTTTGTAAGTAGAATCCATATTCCCTCACAAACTAGAATTGTTCAACTCTTAATAGCACCCCATGGTTTCGCTCTCTCCTATGATGCTTTTACTGATTTCATCATAGTTCAAGCTTAATAACAAACCATCATTTCCCTCAGGAGCATGAACTGTCTGTGGCTATTTCTACACTCACAGCAGCCTTACTCCTAAGTAGCTGTTCTGAGTCTGTCAATCTACCCACCAGCTTTCAGCCAGCAGCAGGGCTGCCACACGGAAACTCTTGTCTATGCTGGCTAATTGCCGAAAAGCATTCAGTTCTTTCTGAATAAACGTAACATCTCAAAGTTCTATTAATTTGTTACCCCCAAACCCTGCTTCCCGCTTCCACAGCACATTAGCCCGAGGCAATATTTTGTCCATTATCTGGCATGCTGCTCCTCTACAATCTGTAAATGTGTTTTCCTCGCTTAATGATGTAATATATATCTGCATCAATCAGGACTGCTTTAGTAGCTCACAATGGAAGCCAAACACTCAGAGACTCATTCTTCACACCAGAGACGTGAAGAGATAGAGCAGAGGGTGCTACAATGACTCTCTTTTTGGCCCATTATCTTTAGCACACTGTTTATGTACTGCAGTGCTCCTTGTAGACCAAGATGGCTGGTTCCTGGAGCATGTAAGGCTTCAAGAAAGAAGGAAGGAAGGAGCTGGGACAGTGTGTCAGCTTCCATGTTGGCTCCCTGGGTTTTTCTCTGTGTGTCTCCACTTACTAGTGGAGGAAGACAGACATGCTGTCTTTTCGTTTCTGTATCTCCAATCTCTGTCACAGAACAGAGAATAGGCACAAAACAGGAAAGTAATTACTCCTCAAACAATTTCACCATTTCAACTTCCTGTGGGAGTCTCTTTACTGCATGCTAGAATGAAGTAATCATGGCCTTTGGAGTCAGCCCCTGTTACTTCAAGTGCTGGGCATACCCCATATGAGGTATATCCTTTTTTAGCCTGCTACTACTTCTGAAATTTTTATCTTAAGTTGAAGACTCTAACAATATTATTTTAAAGATTGCAATAAAAGATATTGTATATAATTTATATTAACCCTTTCATTTAACAATAGTTAATTATGGTTATGTTGCTAGCTTATGTATGCATGGAAGTATTCTGCAATGCTATAGTATTTAAAGTTTATGCTTATTCCAGAGAATAAAAATACTAATATTTTTCTACATGTTTTCATATGTAAAATATTTGTTGTGCAAGCATGAAGACCTGACTTTGAACCCTAGAACCTACATAAAGTCATGCATCATAGCACATGTCTGTAATCTCAGGGTTCCTTCAACAAGCTAGGATGTCTCGTAGGAGAATCTCGAAGCTAATGGACCAGCCAGTCTGGAACACATGCAGCATTCAACAACAAAACCTCCTATCTAAAGTGAGATGGGAAGGGAGGACAGACAACTGGTGTTGTCTTCTGACCTCCACTGATGCCCAAATGTACGCATATGAACATGCATGTACATTCAGGAAAATATCACACACACGCAGTAATTAAATGAGACAAAAGCTTCCCTACATTAGATAAGATTCACTGTATCTAATATGACAAAAACAACACATTGTTTTTTTTTTTCAGAATAAGGAGTAAAATAATCTGATCCTCAAACTCCCTTCTTATATACTTCCATAGACCAGCCCTATTGGAAAAGTATACTTTATATAGCTCTCACACAATTACCTACCAAAGAATAATTTCTTCTATATATTTTTTAAAAGACTTTGATATTATTTCATTATTTATTGACAAGTTTCCATAAAACTGAACAATAGGACTTATTACAATTATAGACAAGCTTACTAATCCTATCAATATATTACATTTGCTAATTATTCACTCTCGTTTTTATTATTATCTTCTTTTTTCTAAGTAAGCCATGTGGTTATGTGGGAACTTTTCCAGAATAATCAATCTACAAGAATGATAAGTTGTAGACCATATTATATTTATAGTATATTTTCAACAGCAAAACTATTGAAAATTAAAGTTTATACACCAACTCATCTGATTTAATGAGAGTCTGATAGTCCATATTAATATATATTTGGAAATAAAAAGTTGCAATTTTCTTGAAAATTTTTCTTCAATGTCTTCTTTCTGAGTACGTCATATAGCTATCTGCATTCACAATGACTGACATGAACTGCTTCATTTCCTCCCTAAAATGCCTCCTGTCACATATATCTTTAGCATCTAAACCATATGGAAATCAATAATGTAAATAGCAAGTGCTTAAATAAATAAAAGGAGGAAGAGCCTAGGTAGAAATTGCCTGGCAGGACTAAAATGTGCTTCCAGACAGAGGGAGTCACCAATCTTATTTCAGATTCTGCTGAGGACTCAAGAGGGATAGGGAGTGAAAAAGAAGCACTAGAATTAGAAGCAGGGAGGTTGCTGCTCTCTTAGATGTGAGTGAGTGTGATGTAAGAGCCAGCCCGAGACAGACGAGGACCAAGTGGTTAATGATGAGATGCAGATTGCAGAGATAGTCGATGATTTGTAAAGGTCTGTGTAAGCAATGGCTCTGAAGCACCAGCGTGCAAGGATGCTGCTGCTGAGTAGGGAACTGGCTAGCAGCAGAGCTGAGGCAGAGCTCATCACACTTTCCAAGAAGCTGAGACTGAATATGGAGCCTGTCTCACTTTCCAAGAAGCTGAGACTGAATATGGAGCCCATCTCACTTTATGGAGAGAACAACACTTCCTTAAGTGAGTTCTAACAATGTAGAAAGAATACACGCAGATGTGGGCAGTTTCATATTTAATAGTGACAACCTGGAGGGTTCATAAATGATTTTATGGAATAATATTGCATCAAGAATATGAGAACATCACAGGAGAAATTGTTGAGTGTTTTGAAAGATGTTTGTTTTTAGAGTCAAAGAAATACACACACACACACACACACACACACACACACACACACACACACACACAAATTTGACATCTTAATAGGATTAAACTTGAGCCCTACAAAGTGGACTAAGAAGGTCATAAGAAGAGTGTCACTTAAAATAAGAACGAGGGCTGAACTGGAACAGTGTCTGAGTGATTACAAGTGCTTGCCACTCTTGAGAAGGACCAGGTTGGTTCCCAGCACATCCACTGAGCAGCTCCAACAACCCATAACTCCAACTTCAGGGGATCTGTTCCTCTCTTCCTGCCCCTGTGGGTTTCTGCACTCACATACATGTACCCACACATGGGCACAAATCATTGCACATAACTCTTAAAGCAAAGTTTAAAAATGAAAATACGAGGACTTTTATTTTTTTTTAAATGAGAAGACAAAAAAGACCGACTGGGTTTTGCATGGACCAAGATACGTCATGAAATACTCGAAGTCGGTTCTGCACTGATGAGAGACAGAATATAAATGCTACTGATAAGTTCAGTTAAACAATGGGTCATGCAGAACTTTTGATATTCTCCAAAATATGTAGAAGGAATAGTTTACAAATTTTAAAAGACTTTTAAGTGTTCAGACAGATACATAAATTCTACCCCAAACAGTACACATCTGAGTTGTTTCAAACTTCTACTATGCAATGCTAAGTACAGCTTGAGTGAAAAATGCCACTCAATCATTCTACCTAGTCAATTTTACATACCCCTACACTGTGGCATCAAGCCTCCTCAGGACCAAAGGTCTGGCCTACCATTAATGTCAGATAAGGCCATTCTCTGCTACCTATGTATCTGGAGCCATGGGTCCCTCCATGTATATGCTCTTTGGTTGGTGGTTTAATCCCTGAGAGCTCTGGTGATCCAGTTAGTGGATATTGTTCTTCCTATTGGGCTGAAATCCCCTTCGCTCCTTCAGTCTTTCTCCTAGATCTGGGTCCCCAGACTCAGTTCAATGGTTGGATGTGAGTACCTCCTATGTCTTTATTTCAATTTTTAAAATCTACATCAAATATGATAAATTTAACTCTTTTGTAGCATACTTTTAAAGCGCCATCAATTCATGGATGAACCATAGTCCTGACCTATACACAGCGCCGTTCCCTGCTTCCCATACCATTGTATTAGACATTAAGTTTATAACTTGTGGATTGGGTGGGCAGACTTAAGCTATAGCTAATACCACCTTTACTTAGCCCTTATGTGTGTAAAGTGTCTTTTAGTTAGTACAACACATATGCTATAGGAGTGAGGCAGGAGTTGGTGAGTGGATGCCTCATAAGAGGCAATGGGGAGGGGCAAAAGGGGGGTGGGATGCTGGGTTTGTGGAGGGGTAACTGGGAAGGGGGATATCATTGAAATGTTAACAAATAAAATGATTTGTATCAAAAAGGACACAGGTGAAAAAAAAAGAAAGGAAACTGATTGCCATGGAAAATGATAACTGTTCAAAGACTGAGGGAAGGATGCAGAAGCAAACCTATGCATGACCGTTTGCAGATGTGTAAATACAGTCAATATACTCTTCACAAGATGACTGTCCTCATGATTTTTAGCACAGGTTTTCATTTATTTCTAATATTTTTAATTTTAAAAATGCATATAAGTGTTTTCCTGCATGTTTGTTTGTTCACCATATGTGTGTCTGGTGCTCACAGAGTCCAGAAGGGAGCACTCTGGAAATAGATTGGCAGATGCTTGTGAGCAGTCATGTTGGGGAGCTGGGAACTGACCATGAGTGCTTTGCAAGAGGAAGTCTTCCTACTATTGAGCAAATCCAGTCCCCTCAGATGAGATTTTTAAAAGCAAAAGTTAACTTCCTGCTATTCAGGAGAAAGTCAACTACAAATGTTTTGGTAGGATTTAAAGAGGGCCATAGCAGGTGAGTGTGCTATTTCTCATAACTCTCACTTAAAAACAGGCAACAACACAGTCAAAATAAAAGCTAACATGAAACTTTCATAGGCAATGGAGATGACTATGTGTCTATGTGGATAGCCAAATCTAAGTACTGAGCATTTGCTAAGGCCTCATTGGAAGGAGACAGAAAGGCCTGGAGCGGTCTCATCTCCAGGGCAAAGAGAGAACTAGGAGGAGGTCCAGGACATTGCTGCATACCTAGGAAGTCTGGGAATAGAATCAGAGAATCAAAACTGAGCAGGAGACAGCACGAAAGAGAAGAAAAGAAAAGAAGAGAAGAGAAGAGAAGAGAAGAGAAGACGAGAAGAAAAAAGAAAAAGTAAGGAAGAAAAGGGCTGTAGAAGCCAGAATCTATAGAACTGAATATCAGGATGGCCTAGCTCTATGAAACAAGAAAGGCTACTCGATCTTGATCTATGCTGGTGTTCATTATCATTCATGTTGAGAAGGAAAATTCACCCAGAGCCAGAGGTTAATGCTCCACACAGGGGAAATCCTATCGGCTGTTCCTGGTTGTCAACTTGACTATATCTGGAATGAACTACAATACAGAATTGGAGACTCACCAGTGATCCTAGTCTGGAAGCTGGGAGATACAAGTTTCTGGCCTGGATCTTGGCATGGAGATCTTGAGGCATAGTGGCTATGAATTCCAGAAGATTAAGACGGTGGGGGGGGGGGATGTCTCTGACTTTAAGATTATCTGGGATTAAAGGTGTGGCGGCACACACCTTTAGTCTGGGCTATACCTTCTGCTGGAGCCCTACATAAGGACATTGGAAGAAGGAAGATTTACTCTCTCTTCTTAGCCTGCTTGCCTTATGGGAATGAGCAACTGCTAGATTCTTGGACTTCCATTCACAGCTGCTGTTGACCATTGTTGGGAGTCGGACTGCAGACTGTAAGTCATCAACAAATTTCTTTACTATATAGAGATTACCCATAAGTTCTGTAACTCTAAAGAATCCTGACTAATACAGGCAGACATTGTCAGCTTGTGGATTGATACCCTTTGGGGGGGTCATATGACCCTTTCACAGGGTTACCTAAGAACATAAGAAAACATAGATATTTACATTAAGGTTCATAACAGTAGCAAAATTACAGTTATAAAGTAGCAACAGAAATAATTTTCATCCTGAGTGAGGTAACCCAATCACAAAGGAACTCACACAATATGTACTCACTGATAAGTGGATATTAGCCCAGAAACTTAGGATACCCACGATATAAGATATAATTTGCTAAACGCATGAAAATCAAGAAGAATGAAGACCAAAGTGTGGACACTTTGCCCCTTCTTATAATTGGGAACAAAACACCCATGGAAGGAGTTACAGAGACAAAGTTTGGAGCTGTGACGAAAGGATGGACCATCTAGAGACTGCCATATCCAGGGATCCATCCCATAATCAGCATCCAAATGCTGACGCCATTGCATACACTAGCAAGATTTTGCTGAAAGGACCCTGATATAGCTGTCTCTAGTGAGACTAGGCCAGGGCCTAGCAAACACATAAGTGGATGCTCACAGTCAGGTATTAGATGGATCACAGGGCCCCCAGTGGAGGAGCTAGAGAAAGTACCCAAGGAGCTAAAGGCATCTGCAACCCTATAGGTGGAACAACAATATGAACTAACCAGTACCCACCAGAGCTCGTGTCTCTAGCTGCATATGTATCAAAAGATGGCCTAGTCGGCCATCACTGGGAAGAGAGGCCCATTGGACTTGCAAACTTTATATGCCCCAGTACAGGGGAACGCGAAGGCCAAAAATGTGGGAGTGGGTGGGTGGGAGTATTAGGGGAGGGGGGGAGGGTATGAGGGACTTTTGGGATAGCATTGGAAATGTAAATGAGGAAAATACCTAATAAAAATAAAAAAAATAAAGTATGACACCCTTATTAAAAAAAAAGAAATAATTTCACAACATGAGGAACTCTATTGAGGAATCACAGTGTTAGAAAGATTGAAAAGCTCTAGGGGAAACATCTAAAGAGTAACAGGGAATCTCACTATAGCTCTCAATAGTAGTAAATCTCTTCCTTACATACATATATACACATATCATATATGTATATATAGGTCACATAGGTATGCTCTCTCTCATTGCGTGTGTGTGCATGCATGTGAATGTGTGTGTTTGTGTGTGTGTGTGTGTGTGTGTGTAATTAGACAGTTTAGATCAAGAGATAAGAGGCAATATAAGAAAAAGACCCAATGTCGCTAAACTCAGAAGACTCAAGATACATAATACAAATATGATTAAATAATCACTCACATCATCAAAAATATAAAAAGATATTGCATCCATAAAACAGAGGCAAAATCTATAATTATTAAACAAAAATTATGAAAAATTCTAGGCCAAACGGAAAGCTTTTCGAGAAGTTTCCTAAGATATAAAACAAGAGGGTGAGGAGATTGAAAAATATAAGGAAAACATTGAAGAAATGGAAGACATAGCCCTAAGGACCGAGGTACAGTTTTCAAAACTGTAGAAAGACAAAAATAGGACACTTGAAGGGAAAGCCACTAATAAAAAGAAAATACTTTAGCTCCAAAGAATGACTTATTCATGAACTAAAATTAGTTACTGAATGTTTATCCAAATAGATGAATAACATCTAAGATATTAAAATTAAAATCCCAGAGGACCAGCTATTTTTCATATTTTAAATGCACAATTTCAGAAGGATATGTGGTTAATGTAACTTTTATCAAATATTGTACAAGAGAGAGATTTTAACTTGACTTTTTAATTTGCTTCTTTCTCACTAAGGTTAAATTTAAACACAAATTTACTGAATTAAAATAAATATGAGAAAAGAAAATGAGTTGTTGAATAAACAGCTATATGTTCAAAAATAAAATAATCCTTACAGAGAAATAAATCCAATTACTTCGTATAAGAACAAAATTAGCTTCAGTTTACTTGTCTATCACGTTGGGTTATAGAAGATAATTCTATATTGTATTCAAAGTGCTGAAAGTGATTTATTCCACACTCAATTTACAATCAAAGATGAGGATGAAGACTTAGAAGACAGGCATCGATTATGAGAAGAAGGGAAGACATGCAAGAAAAGGTGGAGCTTTGAACCAGGAAACAGAGGAGAACAGAGTCTATATTCAAGAAACAATGCAAAAAATGAAAATGAGCCAACATACCGGTTCATTCTTCCTGGGGAATAGACTAAGCTCAATGCCAAAGGAAGAAGAACTTCCAAGAAGGCCAATGTTGAGAACAAAGTGCTTCAAAGACTTATCAGAAGGTTGGTTGAAAGCCTCATCTGGGTTTCTCATTTAAGAATTTGCCGGTTATTCTGTATCTTAATAAGCCGCATAAACTAATATCAGAGCAGAACAAGAGAGCCCAATTGCACCTATACGTCACACATAAATTCATCAATTTCTCCCTCATCTCATCACTTCTTTGAGCACTGGAAAAGTTAAAATGTGACTTAATTATTCTTAATGAACGTGTTTGTTCTCTGAATTAATTGAACTAACAATTCAGAATCAACATCTTTAAGTTCTAATTCCTTGAAATATGATAACAGATGCCATAAAAATATCTTCCTGGAATACAGCAAGGAAATTTCAAGTTTCCTATTCTTAATATATAGAAGTTTGGATTTTTACTTTATAGGTGGCTAACTCTAACAACTTTTTGATATGTCTCAACTAATTAAAGGTGCAGAAAGTCCAATAAGAGTGTGGGGACTTGTTAAAGTTTCAATATCATGAATATTTCAGCTTCTGATCTGTAATTGCAATAGCAGCTGCAAGTGTTTCCAAAAGCAGGGTTTATGGGTCTGTCAGTGTCCCTTGGCATTTACGAGTTGCAGGATGAACAGGGAAGGTGGTGTTTGCAGTGTTTGATCATAAGAATGATTCTTGCCAACTTGAATTTGTGCTTTTATAACCATAGACATCCAGAACACATCCAGATACACACAAAATCTCAGTCACACGAGGTTAAAAATATTAGAAATTGTTCTTGTCTGGAATTAGATGTATGTCCATCTAAATCAGAAAAACATTATTAGAAAGAATAACAATTTACTTCTAGCTGAAAAGGAAGATACAATATTTAAATTGGTGTTTTCTTTGTTACTCTGTGAGTGTGTGTGTGTGTGTGTGTGGTTTGTGTAGGTCAGAAGAAAACTTTCAAGATGTGTTCTTGAATTCAGGTTGACAGGGTTGGCAGCAAGGCTAAGACATTTTGCAGTTCTAATCCAGCTGGCAAATCTTGTACGTGTGAAATGGGAATGATGATCCAGGTCTGAGCTATGGAGACCAGTAAGAAAGTCAAGCAGGAAAAAAGTATGGCATTTCCTCAGTTCCTAATTGTCATACTTTGCTATAGCATGCAATCACACCAAGTAGCTTATACAAACAGCGGATTTCATGGTATCAGTTCACCTCTATTGGCTTTCTGTGTTCAGGACTCATAAACAATTGAGAAAAATTCATTATTTTATACTCCACACCTGTTTACCTGAACACTTAATTCACATTAAACACACACACAGAGACTCACAGGTGTGTGTGTGTGTGTGTGTGTGTGTGTGTGTGTAATTTGTGCACATTTGCACACATACACAAACACCCACACACAGCAATCCAAAGCAATACAACATCAATGCTCCTCTATCTATCCCCAGCTGGGGCAAGTTTTAACTTCATTAAACCACTGTCGTACAGTGGCTGCTGACGTGCATCAGGCTCAGAGAGATTCACTCATCAAGTATTCACTAAGATTGTTAACAAGAACAGCAACTCTCCTTAGGGGTTCTCCCAAAAGCATCTAATTAAGGGACAAAGGTTGTTCAGATTGTGACAATTACACCTGTAAGGTTCCTGTAGAAACACCCTAAACTCTAACAAACCTATGTTTGGTTGCTTAGTACAAGAAATAAAGAGCTCATCCATTAAAAAAGAAGAAGAAGAAGAAGAAGAAGAAGAAGAAGAAGAAGAAGAAGAAGAAGAAGAAGAAGAAGAAGAAGAAGAGAGAGAGAGAGAGAGAGAGAGAGAGAGAGAGGCAGAAACTGTCAACCATTTGAAAAGCTTTAGGAAAATGATCATCCAATTAGTGGCTATGATCAAATCAGGCATGAACTCTCTCTGGATGGCTCCATAATTTCCCTTCTTGCATGGTGTAATTTCATATAGCTCAAATGAACTCGTGAGAGGTAATTCAGTTCCAAACAGTTTTCTCATCACTGCTAATTACACTAATACATAGAAATGCCTCCTACAAGATGCATGAGCCCTTTAAGCCACCTCATTAATGTGATATAATTTTTACCAGAATATATATCAAACCTATTATCACCACAGGTTTTCTTTAGGATTTTTTTTTTCAAAATGTCTATCAAAAGCTTATAAAGTCGATTTCTTTGGGCTGGTCGTCCCATAATTAACTGTTTCTTTGAACTACTGTTGTCTATGGTAGTGTTTTGGAGCAGCTCTAACAGTCTTCAATATGATAGCCTGAGACCCACCAGTTTCTTTCTCTTCTCGAGTGCGAGCGCTTGATTTCTTAACTCCTTTTCCCATCGTAGTTGAATCTTTAAATGGCAAATGGTGCATGCAATAATGTGCAAAAATGAGTTATACAAACTGAAAGCAGGGGTGTAAAAAGAGGTATCATCTGAAACTAAAATAAAGACAGATTTTATGGTATTTATGTCAGTTAATTTAACTGCTGGTAGGGGCTTTTGTTGAAACATGAGTTAGTTCCAGTGTTTAACCTTGCAGTATTAATTTATGCTTTATGGCCTGAGCACTTTATCATTCCCTCCTTGGGAAGACAGTTATCTCATTAGCCAGAATTTAATGAAATGCAAGGATACACTTCTTAATTTCAAAGATTACTATAACACAAATCAGGTGTAAATCTCAGAATGACTGCCCCTTCTCAGAGAGAGAGAGAGAGAGAGAGAGAGAGAGGGAGAGAGAGAGAGAGAGAGAGAGAGACTCTGCTGTCATCTTGCAGGAATCCACCTGGTGTAAGGTTTCATCATAGCCAATGCAAAGGCATCCCTCATGTGCAAACACTGAGCTGTCTCTGCATCTGGCAATACTGATGACTTTGGCTACTAGAAATTATCTGTGGCCAACAATTTGTTATTCATCATCACAGTAAAAAAGAATGAAATGTGGGTAAAGTTATAGATTCCCTGGGCCATATTCATCCCTTAGCATGAATTGTCATGTGCATTGTGACTAAACTTGGCATCATAGACAGTGTGTACCATTGTGTTACAATGTTTCAGTGGAGAAGGTAAATAAGTTGTGAAATGTAGAAGTCTTAAGTAACTGAACACATGTATGTTTAAAATAAAGGCATATCATCTGCCTGGAGGAAGTACAAACTTTTAGGTCATAAAGCTGTCTGGGGTAATATCAGTTTGTTAACAGTCACTGTGTATCAGCGTGTCCTACAGATGGAATGCAGGCACTATAGAGATTTTTCACTTTGCTGTTTGTGTGCCTGGCTCTCACTGTCTCCATTGCTGGAAATCCTCTAGGGCCAGTTGTATCACCTACAGTAGAAACCTAAACATGGAACAGCATTTGAAAGATCTATGAAGAACATAGATTACATTTACAATTTAGACCTAGCTGTGGCCGTACACATCTGTAATCCCAGCATTCTGAGGGGAGAAGGGTGCTCAGACAGGAAGATAATGGACTTAAGATCAGTTTGTGCTATACACTGAGTTCAGGACTAGCCTAAGTCAGTCACACACACACACACACACACACACACACACACACACAGAGAGAGAGAGAGAGAGAGAGAGAGAGAGAGAGAGAGAGAGAGAGAGAGAGGAAGAGAGAGAGAGAGAGAGAGAGAGAGAGAGAGAGAGAGAGAGAGAGAGAAACCAAACAAAATACAAACCCCTTTGACTTAACATGCAGTTTTCCCTGTGAGATTTCATATGCTCATTCACTATCTCATACTGATATGTGTATTCTGAGAATGTGCATATCTAAGTCATGTCTGTATAATGCTAGTTAAGCTACTTAAAAGTTACTCTCACCTTTAAAATGAGATTATCATTTTTATTTGCATGTATATTGTACAAATATTAAATTACTTTATCCACATCACTCTGTACTACTTGCATCATATTCAGTCCCAGTATCCAACTAATTTTCCTTCTGCTCTCAGGTTTTGTTTTTGTTTTTTGTTTTTGTTTGTTTTGGTTTTTTTTATCTCATATATTGGATAAACAGAATTTGCCTTTCCAAGTCTGGCTTATTTCACTTAACATAATGATATATACATGACACAAAGTTTTAGATAATTAAAACTTACACCTTTAAAAATTCAGGATTTTTCCTTTTGCAGAAAAACTGGGACGATGGTGAGGAGAGGCCCCACCTATATACCCTGTTTGGAATCTCTCACTCTCATGTACAGCAGGATTGCTGGAATTGCCAAATAACGACGATGTGTTTCCCTTAACTGAAGTCAATACTTTATTCAAATTCTCTTACTTCTTGTCTTGTGCCTTCTGTCTGTTCCAGGGTCTTACTGAGCCCACAATGCGCCACATTTACTTGTCATGTCTCCTTAGGCCCCTCTTGGCTATGACAGTTCCTCAGATTTTCATTATTCGTGATGACCTTGACAGTCCGTAGGTAGACTGGCCAGGTATTTGATGCCCCACTATTGAAATCCCTCTGAGGTATTTCTTGTGATTACAGGTTTGGGGAAGGAAGAGCGCAGAAGGAGAGTGCTATTTTCATCGTGTCAGATCAAGGTTGCATACTATTAACATGACCTTGATCACCTAGCTGAGACACTCGCAATGGTTTTGACAGGATCAAGCCAAGCACTAGATGCGGGGAAAGCCTAAGCCAGCACAGTGCCTGGAGCACCAGAGGAGTTCAATTATCCGAGATCCTCTCTGCTTGTCTTTCACATCCATCTCGATGCTCATATTATGCTTCTAGGATTATTTGTGTAATTAATATAATATGACTTTGCCACAAAACGGTGTAACACAATGAAGATTTCAGGATAAATTAGGCATCTATTAAGAGAGAATGCTTATTGAGATACAAAACACATTATTACTAAAGAAGAATATTACTTCAAAGGCAGCCTATTGCAGGGATTCCTGGATGTTACAGGCACATTCTGGTACAATATGATCAGCCATCGACTTTTGAAAATGTTCATCAACCTGTATTGGTTGAGATTGCTATTGATAATTAGCACAGATAGACAGAAACTTAAATGAAAGATGAAAATCAACAAGGACATGAGGAAATTGGAATCCTTCTCTACCATTAATGGGAATGTGGAATGTTTTGTTCCTGTGGAAAATTCCATGAAATATTTTTTAATGCATTCTAAGAGTGATTACACAAGCAATGCTATAAATCAGCAGTTCACAACCTGTGGGGCATGACACTTCTGGGGGTTAAATAAATGACCCTTTCACAGGAGTCACATAGCAGATATCCTGCATATCAGATAAGTTACATGATGATTCGTAAGAGTGGCAAAGTTACAGTTATGAAATAGCAAAAAAAATAATTTTATGGTTGGGGATCACCATAATATGAGGCTCTGTATTAAGGAGTTGCAGGATTAGGAAGGTTGAGAACCACTGCCATAGATTTAGGATCTACAGAGCATGGAGCAGGATCTTGCACACACACACACACACACACACACACACACACACACACACACACACACACACACACTTGCCACCTATGTCCAATGCAGTATTAGTCACAAGGGCCAAGTCAATGAGGGCAGTGTGACTATTCATCAGCAAATGAAGTAATAGAAAAAGTGTGCTAGATTCCTATGACAGAATATTATTCAGCTTTAAATGGAAATACCATTCATGACAACATGAACGAACAGACAGGAAATTATAGTCAGTGAAGTGAACCCATTACAGAATGACCAATACTACATTATCCCATTTACATATGAAGTATCTAAAATGACCAAATTGCAAGAATCAGAGAATAAAATGATAGTTGCTGGGGCATTGGAAGAGGGGCAGATGAATGGATACTCCATAGCTACAATATTTAGTTATGCAGGATGAATAAGCTCTAGGTTTCTGCTGTACCACACAGGACATACAGTTAACAATACATACAGGTTTTCAAATATGTTAGAAGATGTCTTCAGTGCACACACATGAAACTGCTTTGGAAAATTCTTGGAGGGAAAGGCTGCACATAGTACATAGTTTCACTGGCACATGCATATATGTATCAAAATTTATATAATATATGTGCAAAAGTTTTTGTGTACGAACTACTTCAATGCAGCCTTATGAAGAACTTAAGAGTCATTCTCTAGTTACACTATCAATACCCATCTACCCATCTATTTATCAAATACTCAGTGGAATTACAGTCTGCAAAAATTAACCAAGCATTTAAAATTCTGGATTTTTTTTTAAGGGCTGCTTTTTGCCCTTAAAATAGTCAAATGTTGTTGTTATGACTTCAGCCTTATCTTTTATTTTTCTCATTGACTCCAATGACTTTCATAAGCTGATCATGCCCCATATAGGACTATACACTTTGGCCATTCCTCCTGGTCCCCCTTACACATGCTATCAAGTTGTATAGGTTTGTTTGCTCAACTGGAGCATGAAGTCTTTTGGGAGAGGAGAGAATGCTGGCTTATGAGGTCAACCCTACAGTTAGCATATGGAGGACACATACTATTATGGAAATAGTTTTCTAACAGATGGCTTAACTTTGTGAGGGAAGAGTGATTTCAAATCTGTTTTATGTCTCAGTAGCATTTTTTGGAAAACGAGGATCACAGGGTTAACTGATTGCCCACTGTTTTACCAGTATTGTTTAGTGCCAGAATCTGATGCCAGCTCTCTTGATTTTATGGCTGGTGTCCCTTTGACTGGGAAGGGGATGTTTACAGTTAAGACTCTGTTAGATAATGAGGAATACACCAACACATCCAATAGTTCCCTCTTTCTAGATGTCAAAGGTAAACTCGTATATTTTCAGTGCAATAGGGAACTGCCATAGAAGATCTAACAATAACTTTGTGATGAATGTTGGGAAGACTCTGATTTATAAGAAGTAGACACAGTTGAAGAGTCTCAAAGCAGCTTTCTCCACATGCTTTGCACTTCGTGTACATAGATGGCTTGGGGATTTATAGAAAGAATCTAGACCTATTTAAGAAGCCAGAAGCCTTCAACTATGTAGTTTTGAGAACCAGTTTCTCTGTTAGCCCTCCAGTCCCAGAGAAGGTGACATTGAAAAAAATTCCAGATTTTTTTTAATCAAACAATGTGAAATTGTGGAATGTGCTATGGTTTATTGATGCTAGAATATAGTGTTGGTTAATAAAATTTAAGAATTTGGAATAATATATGTCATACATAATGTATTAACACTAGGTGTTTAAAAAGATGTGAATTGCTTGTTTGAATAGTAGCCCATATTAATTCTGTATACTTTCCTTTATATTTTATTTGAAAGTATGTGTGCATGTGTGCACAAATATGTGTATGTATGTATGTTGCATGTGTATAGTGCATGTATGTGAATATGTGGGTACACTTGTGGACATTATTTTTCTTCTTTCATTTTTCTGCCTTGCTGCCTTGAGACAGGGTCTCCCACAATGGACTGTAAGCTTGCCATTTTGTCTAGGAGCTGGACGGGGAGCTCTCTATTGCTGGAGTTATAAGTCTACTCAACCATATATGTTGTAAAGATGAGCGCTGAGAGTTTGAACTCAAGTCCCCATGCAAACAAAGCTAGACATCTTAACTGCTGAGCCATTGTCCCAGCTCCAAGCTTGTTTAAATCAAATGACACCCAGACTTGTTTCCAAGGCTGCCAGAGACAAATCCCCAAGAAATGAAGCTAGTTAATAAACAATTTTGATTTTTAAGCTGTATTCAATGTGATGTTGATTGATAAGGATATTTTGTACACATAGCTGTAATTCTCCTTTTACAACTCTCTCAACTCTTGCTGTTGCTTCTGTTCAAATTTAATCTGGACAGGGACTATATGGCTATCTCTTTCTTGTGGTGAGACTTTTGGCAATTGATGCCTGACTGTGTTCACAGTTTGCAATTTATTAGACTAACCAGTTTTATAAAGAGGTCCAATATTTTAATTTTGAGAGGTTTTTCAAACTGGGATTATCCTGTTTGCTATTCCATTTGCTTGATATGTGCATTTAAAAATAGATTGAAGGATCAGAAGGAGAAAGAAAAATGACACAGTGGGTTTCATTCTATCTGAATGAAAAATTAAATAGGCTTGAGTCATCTATAGATCATTAATCTCTGGGAAGATGTGGCAAAAACAAAGGAGAATTACAGCTATGTGTACAAAAAAAATACTCTAAAATGTTTGATTCTCATCTTAACTATAATGATTTATTTAAAAGAGATTTTTATTTTGTATTTTGAAAAATTCAACCTGGAACCTCATTTCATATTATATTATGTGTATAAGATGTATATATGTACATATACATATATCATATATATATGTGTGTGTGTCACACTTTAGAAAGTAGATCAGTGTCTATTTTCCTAGACATAAATCCAAACATATAAACAATTTGTGCTTATCTCTATCAACTAATTTAATGCAGGCAATGGATTCCCTGTGCTTACCTCGTCATAAGGAAATAGTCGTTCTTTATGTGCTTTGGAAGCTCTTTCTATTTCTAACTGCAACATTCTTCATTGCTTTCCATTTCCAATACTTTATCCCACTAGCAGCCCACAACATCAAATGAGTCATTGTTGAAGCAGTGACTTGGACTTTCAGATAAAGAGTAAATGTTGGAATGAGCTGGTGCCTTTAACTGGAAGAGGCTTCCCCCAAAGGGTCCAATTTGGCATTTATTTTGCATTTTACAATCTGACCATCAGCTTGCAAAGGTCTCTCCTTGTATATAAATAAAATAAAATTTATTTCACATCATCTCACCCCCAGTTGCATTAAGCTTAAAATGTTGATTTATTTGTTGGGCTACTGACAACTATATACTGAGCTGACTATAAAACTATATATAGATCTAATTCTTCAAAGGGCCAGAGGGTAACAATCCACCGGCTCAGTCTTGTAGGCATTAATTTTTCGATTTGACTATTCATAGCATCATTAATGAAGAAAAGCTGCAAGAGAAAACAGACCGGTTTCAGGAATGTGATTCAGAACATTAACACCTTAATTTACATAAAATTAGTTACATACTGCTGTAGTAATTTAATTTGTTTGACCAGTACTTTGCAACTGTGAAAAATAGATTCAGAAAGGCCAGACAAAGAGTTCTTCATATTTTTTCCAAATGACTAGTCTCTGAATACTATGAAACAAAGAGAATTAATTATAAGGCAACTCAGAATACCATAGTAGCAGCTTCAAAATATATGGACTAGAAACATGTTTTCTCTTTCCTTATTCTTCAAGAATCCTTTTAATATGCATGTTTTATGCTTGAAATACATACATACATACATACATACATACATACATACATACACACACATACATATTTCTCCAGATTTTATTAGAATTCTGTAAGTAAAAATAGCAAGACTGAACTTGTATGGTAAGCGTCATAAGATAAAACCTGAATGAGTCTGATTTACTGACACTGAAGTGAGTTTGTGGAACCAATATATACAAAGAACAGAAAGGCTGTTCTAACTTCATACTGAGCCTGCTAGTGTCCAAAGCCTAAGCACAGAATCTTTTTAATTAGGTAATTGTCTTAGAAATTAAACATGTGTGAACATAAACAACAAAGCCTTCCATTTCTCTACTCTTCATTGTTTCTTCTTTCAAAGATGAATTTTGCAGGTCAAGTGCATCTTACATTCTTGCACATCTTTTTTTTTTTTTCAACATTCAAATATTCTTTTCTGCCACGACCACAATAACATTCTGTCTAATGTTTCTGAAATAGGTCACGCTGACCTCTCAGTTTGTGGATGTCTTAAATCAAGGCTGCACTTTATATATTTAGAGACACATTTACTTGTGGAGAGGAAACATTTCTTCATTTTTTTCTTCCTCCCACCAGCTATGGAATTGAAGGTGCACTTTCTTTTTTCCCCTCTTCTCAATACTTTTAATAGAAACAGAAGAAGTATTTGTGTGTGAGTGTGTGTGTGTGTGAAAAGTTTGGTATTAACAGTGGTAAAAGTGGTAAAAACGTATTTCAAGATGATGTTGTAAGTGATTTTTTAAAATTTGTTTTTATTTTATTTTACATGAATGAGAAATTTGCATGTCTGTCTACCTGTCTGTGTGCCATATACATGCCTGGTACTTGGAGGCTGAAATAGGGTTCAGATCCCTTGGAATCTGAGCCACTATGTTGGCGCTAGAAATCAAACTCAAGTCCTCTAAGAGGGAAGTTAGCCTCTTAGTTCTCTAACCTATTCATTTGTTTGTTTGTTGTTTATTTATTTTCTTGATACAGGATGTCTCTGTGTAGTCTTGGCTGTCCTGGAACTCACTCTGTAGGCAAGGCTAACTTCAAACTCAAAGATTGCCTGCCAGCCTCTGCCTCCTGAGTGCTGGGATTAAAGGTGTGCACATAGACCAAGTGATCTAGAACATTTTAAAATTAAAAATATATTTTATGTTTCAAGAATTTTATACACGAGTACTGTGCTTATACCATTTCTGTGCTCCCCCTTCCCCCTATAATTTCTACAATGTGCTCTGGCTCCCTCTCACATTAATGAGTTCTTCTATATTACCTTTACATACACACACACACACACACACACACACACACACACACACACACACTCCTATCTAAGAATTTGTATTGCACAAAGTATATTTTTAAAGTATGTATCTAATGTCTGACTGTCTTGATTTTAAATTTATAGATGAGTTTCTGGTTCCTGTTGGTGTTCTAGGGAGTTCTTAGTGCAGGAAAGAAAATTATGCTACAGCCATTCACCTTTTCCCGTGAGTGGTAAAATTTAACTAAAACACATCTATAAAACTTTGTAAATATGTTCTGGACAGTATTCCTTAGTACATGCAGGGGGTTGGCTGCAAGACACATGTATACACCAAGATTAAGGGATTCTTAAAGACTAGATAAAATGTCACAGCGCTTGTGTTCCACTTATGTGATCCTTCCACATACTCCAAGTTGCTTGTAAATTACTCATAATACACCAGACAATGTAAACTTCATGTGAGTAGTTGTTACGTTTTATCATTTAAAGAATATTGACAAGAAAAAAGTATACACTGAGTATGTGTGTGTGTTCAGATGTGTAGGAGGTGTACTCCCTCATGTGTGGGTATGTGAAGCCCGAGGTTGACTCTTGGTATCTTCCTTGATTGCTTTTCATCTTATTTTAATTAGGTCTTTCTTTTTCCTTTACTTTATTATTTTGTGCATATGAGTGTTTTGCCCACATATGTGTCTGAGCACCACATGGGTGCCTAGTGACTGAGGACTTGGTGAACTTCCATCTGGTTGCTGGGAATCAAACTGAGATCCTTTGCAAGAATGTGGGCTCTTAACCACCAAGACAACTCTCTAGGCCCTCCACCTCTTTGTTTGAGACAGCATCTATCATCTCACTTGGGAGTTTGCCATTTTGGCTAGATTGTCTGTCCAGTGATCTCTCAAGTTCTACCTGTCTCTGAATTCCTCCTGCACTCTTGTTTTGACATGAGAGCTGGGGTACCAAACTCACATCCTCCTGTTTATGCACCAAGCATCTTACTAATATGATGATCTTTCTAACCTCTAGAGGAATTTTTTTCTTTCCTTCAAAATGTTCTGTCTGAAATTGGCACAGAGAGTTGACCATACATTGTTTTCTAAACTCTAACTGGATCTTAATTTGTAACTCAAATATTGTCTTTAATGCAACCCTTCAGGCCATTGGCATAAAGACATCTCTTTCTACTGTCTTTTCCAAAGGTTATGCAACATGTTTACAAATTTAGGGAGGTTGTACTTGATTTTGATTTTACTATTAGCTAGCTCATTGACCTTGGGTAGTTTCACCAATTATTTCTGAGCCTTAATTTCCTTATAGATGAAAGTTTTAGGTATAGTGTCCTCTAGGCTCTTTATGTTTATTAAGCACAGCTTTTGATAAAGTATATTTCTTTACTTGTTTGCCACACATAGCTTTACCTAAACCATAACAGAGTCAAGTATGAAAGTCATGGGCATTATCTGAGGTGCAGTGGACACATCACTTTAAAAGATGCATCCAAGGGAGACCCCCCCTCATTCATGTGATAATGGTAAGGGTCAGACCAGGGCATAGACCTAGAGACAAACTTTCAGTTTCATTAGCTCCATTCTTCAATTAATTCTTTATGCTGATCCTCAGTGGGGTATCAAGATAAAATGTGGCTGTCAAAAAAAGCAAATTATTTAAGCCCAGCCTCTACTTTATCTAGACCACGTGTAAATTTGTTTCAAGAATGTCTCATATTGCTAGACAAATTAGACATATTATTCTGAAGCAACCTTTTCTCTCACCTTCCACATAAAAATTGGCAATAACAACAACAACGACGACAGCAATAACAATAACAATAGACTTTGGATTCCTAAATCACTGCCTCAGTATGTTCCTATCAGTGTGCTTTGTTTCAGGACTTAAAAGACTCCATTCTAAAAATAGTGCATGCCCCCACAATGACATTTTTTCCCAAATAAACCACATTTTAAAATGATGAAATTAATATACAAAGTAGAAAATGGTTTCCACGAGTCAACTCCCTGGCCTGGTCCACAATATCACTTAAGCTTTGAAAGACTTCCTAAGCTAATTGTTCAGCAAAGAGGAAGCCCAGCAAAGTGCTCAATCAAACTTTTATCCATCCGATGATGTTTTAAAAGATCTTGCACTGAAAAGTACTGGTAAAATGATAGATGTTTCTGAATAAATACATGCTTTGTACCTTAAGTCAAATGATCACGCACACACACACACACACACACACACACACACACACACACACACACACATCTTATGAATCTACAGTAGAGTAAGCTATTGAATAAAAGAACAAATTCTCACCATCATGCAAACTAAACATGGAGAAAATGAACTGTCAAATCAAACGTGTGGGGTGTATTTTCACCATACAACATAAAAATATATTCCCTAAAATAGCATAACAAACCAATAAGAGTAAAAGTTCTGCAAAGGAGAACTCATGTGGAACGATTATGTGTTGACTAGGGCTCCTATAACTTGATCACATGTAAAATTTTGCAGATTTCTGCTATTTTTTTCTAAATTTTAAACTTTCAAATTTTTTTTAAAAAATTAAGATTACAATTTAATTACGACATTTCTCCCTTCCTTTCCCCACTCCAGGCAAACTTTTCATCATTTATTTTATATGTATGGGTCATTGAATGATGTGGAGCTTGTCCAATACATTTGTATGATCTGTAGGGTTGTGTTTTGTATAGTTTTCTGTCATTGTAGCTTTTGCTTGGAAATGCAGACTCATTGTCAACAAATTGTCACAAGACTGCTCTGCCCTATAATCCACTTTTAGGTTCCTTTTTGTGTTTAACTATTTGCATAGGAATTTTTGAGGAATTGATACATGTGTGATTTATTATAGGACAATTGTTAAAATGATAAATTGTTATCCTTGTGAATATGATGACCATGCGACTGTTTTTGTTGCCATAGTGTTATTTTTCACAGGAAGTGTTTAAGCAAATAAAGATAATTAAATATGGAGAAGGACAGTCATACTATTTTACAAAATGTAGTAGTTCCAAGTAGCTCTAAAGGTAGAGGCAGCCTTATTTTCAGTCCTTTTGCTTTATCTTTATTATTGGTGCCAATTATGAAAATTTATTATACCCAGAGAACAATACTTTGTTGATAAAAACCATGAGGATGCTTACAGCTAGATTGGAAAATATATTTTTCCTCAGTCTGAACGACATTATGTTATTCTTCCTTTAGTCTACAGTAATTATAATTACTTGATAAGAAGTACTTACCTATATAATCACGTAGGGCGTCCAGTAGGAAGATGTAGTTCTCTGCAAACAAACTCATTTGCCGCAAGACTACAAAGAGAGACTGTTATCCTCAGGTACAGTTTTAGTGTTCTTTTCCTTTTATAGGGGGTTTGGATCTGTTTCCAATTTAATTGAAATGTGGCATGAAAGTTATCAATCAAGAGCAAGTATTTTGTGCATAACAATGTCATGCACGAAATTGGCATGTGCAACAGGGGAACATGTCAGAACATATCAGTGATTCCTGGGACAGCTTATTTCTGAGCACAGTAACACAATTCTGGAACCCAGCCCTGCTCCCTTTGGCCCTGTTTCCTCAAGTTCACATTCTGCCAATGGCTACTTTGGGGTGTTTTCTACTACAAGATTCAAAAGAAACCAGCACCAATCGTTAGGCATGGAAGAATCAAGATTTCTCATAATCTCCCTGAGATTACAGAACAACGTCATAAGGCACAAGCCATAGGATCATGGCAGATGATGATGCAGAAGATTCAGGGTGATAGTGTAGCTCCCTGCCTGCCCTTCTCTCATCCTGTTGGCCGGTGAAGAGCAGTATTCTGATGCCCAGAGGATTATACCAGAGCAAACATACAGATGTAGTATTTTCCTATCATCCCGACTTAATCTGCCATGTACTTCATATCCATACAAGCCATAGAATATGTGGAGTACTGTGACCTGGGAGACTGAGAAGTACATAGGAAACTCCTCAGTGCATCTGCAAGTGTTTAGACCTCCTGATGGTGACATACATGAACCTTGGTCTTTGGATTCTTCTGCTGAGTTGGCAGAGGTCTCAGATGCCTTCATATCAACATTCCAAGAAGTTACTTCTGATTTGAGTTGATTCTCAAATAAAATCATTTTGTGCCCCCCCACACCCATCTGGGTTGACATTTCCTCCACTCTGAATTAATGTGCATTTTAGGCCTCTTTTTGGTCCGGGTGAACTTATACTAATGTACAACCCTGCAAACCATAAGCTACACTGACATTACCCATGGATGATTTCATGGGGGCGCTGCTCACTCCAGTGTGTCCTCACTGTAAAATCACAAACCGGAAATTTTCAGAATGTATGGAAAATAAAAGATACACATGTTCAGAAGTAAATGATCTAGCAGCAGGGTTCCTTATCCTGTCCACGCATTTATGGCATACTCACAGGAAACATCATTTTTTTTTTTAGCATTGTATTTCTCTGACTTCTCCTTATCATTCTTTTTTTTCATTTCCGTACCTTACATGTCATGGTTGTTACCTTAGGGCTCATATCTTTGTTAGCCCCAGCTCAGAACTTAGCACAAAATATTTTCTCAAAAGAGAATTAAATTTGGTTGAATGGTGTGACCTCACAGGATGCAGTAATCTGAAGGATTTCACACTGTCACCTTACTGGTGACTGGAACTGGAAATCCCCATGACTGGCTTCAGGCTTCTAACAGCCAATCATGGTGAGCAGCCCTCATGATGTGGCTTTCTCTCTTATGTCACTTGCAGTACTTCCTGCTCTACTACCTGCCTTGACTATGACCACTTTGACCTTGTATGTTTATTCGTTTTAAGGTTTAATGTTTATTTGAACGTTTATGTGTGCATATGTGTATCTCTCTGTGTATATGCTGTGTGTTGGGCATGCAGGCATATGTGGCTGTGTATCAGTCTGTGTGTGTCTGTGTGATGTTTGCCTATGGACACCAGGAGAGTGTGTCAGACCCCTTGGAGCTGGAGTTATAAACTCTTGTAAGCTTTCCAGTACCCTCTTTAGGAACTGAACTAGAATGCACTGGCTACTAATTCTATTATTAACAGTTGAGCCATTCCTCCAGCCCAACATTTTGTTTCTCACATGTGCTTTGCTCTTTTCCAGTCCTGAGTCATTGAAAATCTTACTTCTTTTCTAGATGTTTCTTCCTGTCACTCAATCTGTGCCACATTCCACTAATCATTGTATCAGTTGAACAGCAACTTCCTGCAGGTGACCTTCTACAAAAGTCTCACTCTCAATTTGGCTCCCATAATGACTACCTCATGTAACTACTTTTTTTTCTGTGATACCCTGTTCTTATTCTTCTCCATTCTAATTTTCAACTATTTGTGTAATGTCTATTTCTCTGATTAGATTGTATGCTACCTAACTCCGAGGCAATTTCTTTTCTACCTTTGTGTTCTCCGCACTTATTTCAATGCCTGGTGTTTAATAGATACTCATTAAACTTCACTGGAAAATTAAAATAGCGAGTTCATATCAGATCCCTAGTTGGAAACTAAGATATCTATTCTTTCTCACTCCATTGTGACTGGCTCCAATAAAAATCTGTGAAAGGAAGTGTACTAAAGATTTCCATCCTAAATGAACAAAAGCTCTAAATTTCACTGCCATGAGCATAGTCATTTAAAAGAATTTTTATCTCGGAGTTAAGAACTAACACTGTCATTTATGCTAAAACTGCTGAGAGTTTATAGGAACTTAGAGTATGGATTGAGTTTCATAAGCACTAGCCTTTAGTTTCTCTTGTTCATACAGTATCAAGTTCTTGTGATTATGGTCGTTTTAACCCTAGGTTGTGCAGTGCAGAAATGTCTTAGGAACCAGAGTTTAGCTTCCAGGGCAGCTTCATTTGTTCTTTGCATTCTTTATTTATTATGATGCTTGGCAATTCATCAAACACTTCTAAGGCTTAATTTTTTTATTTCTCCAATAGATACCTTCCTGATCTACTATCTGCCTTGACTATGACCACTTTAAACTTGTATGTTTACTCATTTTAAGGTTTAATGTTTATTTCTTATATGTGTATGTGTGTATCTCTGTGTGTATATGCTGTCATATATCCATATATTGCTATCATAGATTGCAATGATAATACTCACCCCTTCTCAGTCTCTTTTGGGTCTACTCATTTCTCTCCCCCAGTTTCAATGTAAAACCATATTTGCTTATACATAGACATATATACATATGCACACATATACATATGTATATACATATACATATATGTATACACATACATATGTATATATGATTTATGAGTGAAGAACTTAGAAAATACATGTCGAATATTGACTTTTCAAACATATAGTAACTATTTGTACTTTATTATGAATCTGTATTTCACCCATCTATACATCGTATGGTGTCTGATAAAGAGTAGAGCACACTAAATGTGAGTATCATTTGGTACAAAGCTGGTGTTAGTATGAGGGCCTCATAAAAACCCAATTATACTTTTCTTCCTATACACAGCTTCACAGTGAAACACTCACTGGGTTTGCTTCCTTTGTAGAGTTACTCTGTTGGAAAGTGTGTTGAGAGATGGCCAGCAGTCATTCTCCTTAATTTTCTTATTTTCACTTTAAAACAGATATTAAATGATCCTTTGTTTAAAACTTCATCTCAAAATTGCACTGCATTACAAAAAATCAACAAATACTACCATTAAATGCCCTTCAGATTATTCTAATACATATGGAAAAATTCACAGAAATATAAATTATATGAATATGTAACAGATCATATCCACAAACACAATTGCAAATTTTAAATATCATAGGTATTACTGTTGGAAGGTAATCATTTTTCAGTTTTCAGAAGATTTTTCATCACTTGTATCTCTTTATTTTTTTAATCATGATAGATGCATCTTGCCTGTAAATTCTTACTTTGAGAATTCAAGACATAGTATATCTTCTTGATATTGATGTAGGCTTCCCAGTGTGCCTTTTATGATATTCCAAAGAATTTTTTAAAAAAATCAATAAAGTATTAATGCTATTTGGTTATTAAAATGATACATGAAGGTTTTGAGAGTCATCATCTGCATGTCACAATTGAACTTCATGTGGTAAAGGCTCAAATATATTCTTTCCTGTGAGATAAACATGATGAGTCTGACTGAACATAACTAATATGTAAGTTTCATAATGATAGGTCATCTTGTAATCAGTGAAGAGCAAAGGCAACCTCATCAAAACTCAGTTTCCTCATCGGCCAAATGGTGACAGCAGTCACTGACAGCATCCCCATGAGGAATCTTGGTCATGAACATGGTGTCCATTTATTTAAAACATTGCTTGCCTTATCCCCAGACTTCATGGTATTAGCTTCACAGCTCTCCATGAGTGAGGAGAGAGTGAGAAATAGATTTTGCAAGGGTAGAGAAATCAGAAAGAGCCTTCTCCTTTCCTAGTGTCCTCTGCAACGTATGGGAGAGCTAAGGCTGAGGTCGTGGGGAGAGTCATACTTGAAACCTGCCTGAAGTTTCAGAGTAGAGAATTGGAGAAAGATGGCATCTTATAAAAATCTGCCACGGGATCTGATGCTTGTAAAATGAAAAGACTCCCTTGTTGTAAGTTATCTGTGGCTGCTGTTGATTTGAAATTTAGTGACAAGCCAAGATCTTGCTACAGTCAGATGTTGATCTAGAGAGGCAATGGGTCCAACTTCTGGAGGATGCGTCTCTCCCTGGCAGTAATTTACGCAGTGTGAAACCTGTGCAAATGCTCTTTTGGGTCATTATCCTTCTGCACATCATCGATAATGTATTTGGAGCTGGTAACACATTAGCCTTGTTAAATTTATTTGTTTTTCACAAATCATCCTTGAAAATGTCCACACTTTATCAGAGCTGCTCCTTAAATCTAACATATTTATCATACAGAATTTTATTTATTAAATTTTATTTGCTGTCAAGAGAGACAGACAGGAGTATAATGTTTTTAAAAATTGTCTATTGATGTGTAAGAAAAAAAAAAAAGGCAAGTCCCGAGGTGGAAGCTCGGTGGGTTGGAGAAATGTAAACATCCTCTACATATAATCTTCACATGACAAAATGCATTATGGTCAAAATTGGATCGGCTCTAAATCGCAGCATTCTAACGCTCTAAAACATGCATAATCTAAGCCTTTGCCTTTCTATGGGCTTTATTTTTTTTTTAAATCCTAGAGCAACCATTTTTATCATAAATGCTACTAGGTCATTGTAAGCCTCCTCTTTCTTACAACACTTTTATACATAGTTATTTCAGATACATTAAAGCCAATTATAATTACCTTGACTATGTAAAACAACACCTCCTTATTCAGGGAGGGTGTGATATATGGGGTGCAACATATACTGGTGTCAAAAGCAAGTTATTTTCATCAGACAATTATAGTTGTCTTTGACATCAGGCCTACATTTCCCACCAATTAGTACAAACTGCAGGGTGCAATTCCAGAATTCTGCAGAGCTAGCAGCTAGTGGTACTAACTGGAATTTAGGGCATTTAAATACTCCTAAGGCCCAATAAATATTCTGCTTTAACTTCCATTGGTTCAAATTGATAGTCGATGTTGTCTGCACATTATTTTTTCCTCAGCAAGAAAGTACATATGGATTTTATTTTTTGTTGAGATATTAATTCTCCTTGTCAATAAAATGCTTAATTTCCATTTTAACTTTATGTCTCTCCTGCATGCCATCGATTGTACATCAGGCCAAACTTACAACTACTGCTGTGGTTGGAGGAGATTGGGGGAGGGTTCCTGTAGGAAGAACATGTCCAGAAATTAAAATAAAACTGCTGTTTTCTTCTGCATTCGAGATAGTTGTGAAATTATTGGATAGTCTGTAAAATAATCCAATTGCTGAAGCAAAAACAATGTAAATAAGCACAAAGCGGGATACTTGACTTTTAGGGCTTTTAGTTCTTAGTCGAGAGCTGCATAACAAAGCTGAATTGACGTGATTCTAGATTGCAGAGGCTGAAGGGAAGCATAGGTCTAGTCCGCCGAGTCTCTTATTCGGCCCCGAAAGGTGGGACTTGTTCTTTTTTATGAACACACTGTTCCTAGCTGCTTCCATTGCCCCAGCAGTTCTCACGCCAGTGCTGAGTCCCCTAAGCCCACAGCAGACAGGCTGCTCTCTGCCACCAAACAGCTTACCAAATGCACTGGACTTGGGTCCAGTTATAATGTTTGGATTTCCATATTTTCCTTAAATATCATGATTCCAGATATTACATAGTCTGTTATGCTGTTTTAGACAATATAGCTGAAGTGCTAGCTTTTCAGCTCAGCCATCTGGTGATTTTATAGAGAAAGACACAGAGGAAGACATGACTCCATCCCCAAACATTAAGAGTTCAAAGTGATCCAGGATTGCTCTCAGCCAAGTATGGTTGGACAGTTCTGTACTCATAGCCTGCAAAAGGCCAAGAAATGAGACCCTCTTTAAAAGATAAAATAAAACACACGAAAACAGAAAAAACATTTTTAATTAAAATGTTTTCTGCTGAAAGAGTCAGATGCAGATATTTACACCCAACCAATGGACAGAAGCTGGTGACCTCTGTGGTTGAATTAGGGAAAAGCTGGAAGAAGCTGAGAAGAAGGGTGACCCTATAGGATGACCAGCAGTCTCAACTAATCTGTACCCTGAGGATCTCTCAGACACTTAGCCAATAATGAGGCAGCACACACAGCTGCTATGAGGCCCCCAACACATATACAGCAGAGGACTTCTGGGTCTGGACTTAGAGAAGATGCAACTAACTCTCAAGAGACTTGGGCCCCAGGGAGTGGGGAGGTCTGGTGGGGTGGAGTGGGGTGGGAACATCCTCTTGGAGATAAGGGTTGGGGTAAGGAGGTGTGGAATATGTAACAGTCGGTGGTTGGACCAGGAGTGGAATAAAGTCTGGACTGTAAAAAAAAAAAAAAAAAATTAAAGAATAAATTTTTTAAAAATTAAAAAATAAAATTTTCTAAAGTAAGTATTTTAAAACAATGGATGGAGAAAAGCCCCCAAATGCTTCAACCTTACACAAAGAACTACAGGCAACTGAGGAGTTCTAGGAGTGAGAGAATAGTTGATTATCTAATACCAAATGGTCAACTCTGAAGCATACATAGAAGTAACACTGTATAGATTGATCAGGTTATATTTAGGAATATATATGCATATACACATGGGCATACAGTAACAATGTACAGAGGTCATGAATTTGAAATGGAGCAAGGTGAGGCACACAGGTGGGTTTAGGAGGAGGAAAGAGAAGGGAAAAGTGTAATTATAATCTCAGAACTTAACCAAAATGTAAAAAGTAGCAAGTACAGGGGAAGAGACCTGTTGCGTGCTGTGCAGCGGTGAAGCAATGAAACCCATGCAGGCAAGAGGGGAGAAGAAAGACACCTGGGCACCACCCAAGTAGTTTGAGTCCAACCCAGACACTGACATTTCTTCCCTTCTGAAGTACAAGATTCCTTCTGCTTTTGTTCTGCATATGACTTTACAGGTATTCTGTAAAGGATGCCACAGAGATAAAACACTGAGTACTGGAGAAATGCTGGGTCCCACGTGGTGGTTAGACATGCCTTGGTTAGTCCTGCAAGTATTACCTGAGAACCTACTCTGCGTGTGGGTGTGCATTAGAAATGGATCTGTTCTCAAGAGTATATTGGTTAGGGAACCAGAGATGAGCACATAGATCATTGTAGGAGCTTATATTGTATGTAGAGCACCCCAAGCAGTCCCAGGGGGATCCATGGCTGGGCAGGAATGCTCAGAAGAGAAGGCAAATACAAAGAGTCAGGTAATTAGCAGTTCCCTTTACTCTAGGTGGAGCTTTGATCCAGTTTCTTGGTGCTCAGTGTTACTCCACTGCCAATGTTAAGGAGATAGCTGCTTTAACCATGAGTCATCATGTGTAAGTAACTGAGTGTGTGCTACCTGAAAGTGTTAATTTATGGTACTGTATTTCTAGCAAACAGATGTGTCAGTGGTTGCAAAATATACCCATCCAAGGGGAATGTAGCTCTATCTGTTGGGAACCACTCTCTTCTGTTTACTTCGGCTGTGCAAATCTAGACAAGAGAATGCCATTGTCCAAACCAGTTATAGCACACCAACTAAAAATGACTAACAGTAGTTTGAGAGACAGAGCCTCTTAACTCATTCATACTAGAGGCACTATCTCTCTTTTCCTGAAAATTGGGGGCAGGAGACACTTTGTCTCAAGTGTAAAACAAAACAAAACAAACAAAACAAAACAAACTAACAGATTCGTTGGCCTCTTCTTTTGCTGGTTCTTTGCCATATGAACTGTTTCTTGATGTCATTGTTTCCAGTATCATTATCTTGCCCAAATGTACCTGTGTGAGATAAGAGTTTAAGATGGTTGATATTGCAAACAAACTCTACTATGCCCATGGCCCTTCAAGTTTTCTCCTAGCCAGTCCCCGTTAGCATGCCTGAGTGGAGAGGGAAAGGTGTTTTTCCAGAAGCAAACCTTGGTTACAACGTTCCTGCCCTTTCGGCTCTTCCCCCAGCTTTCCTTCCCTGGAAGTCTCCCATGGAATCTCATCAGTGTGACAGCCTCCTTCCGAGTGGCACTGAGTGTATCTTGCCAATGGTGCACGGAGGATATAAGCTCATAACTCCCATTAGCATTAATGGGAGTTATCCGCTTAAATCCCCTTACATCGATTAGAGAATAGGCCCCTTTTGATTTTAGCAATCTTTCCTGTGAGGATTTCCCTTGTGTCTAGTATGGGCATATAAATGGCCATTTTATTGTATTAAATATGTATCACATCCATCATGTTTAATGCTGTGCTGTGATGGAGGCTTCTCAGTTCTGGGATCAGTTCGGAAAATATTTAAACTTGGCAAGCCAAACAAGCCTCGGTGGGACAGGCCTAGGGGACATTCAGGGCAACATTATCTACCACTTATGCTTGATTTAAAAAAAATGAATGCACACACACACACACACACACACACACACACACACAACTGAAATGATGTAGGGACAAGGTGTGGACAACATTGTTTTCTACTAAATTACAGGCTTCTCATATTCATTAGCAGTGACTTGGCAGTCACTCAGCAGAGAAAATCTGTGTTTAAAGCAGGAGCAAGGGAAGTGTCACTGCTTGACACTCACCTGAAGCTGTGGCTTGTTGGTTCACAGCCACACAAGTACAACCAAAAGAGGTAAGCTTGTGTTCTGACCTAAGATGAGCACGTGGAATGAAAACTGCACCATCACACCTCCTTCATCATGGCTTCCCATAGAGATGCAAGGTAGAAAGAGCACTGTTCCCCCTTGACATTATGACCTGATCCTGGGGGGAGTGGTTGTTGCAGGCTGCAGACACAACTTACTAGCAGATTCTTTTTATTTCATCTCCAATCAGGCCTGCCCTCTGCCAGCTATTCACATGCCCTCTCACTCCCAATTTTAGGACACTGGTCCTCTTTCGCCATATCCTCTTGCTAACACAGAAAGTAGCTTTGCAACCTGACCATGGCATCTGCTTCTCACACTTTGTGTGTTGAAGTATCTGATCTTAGGCAAGCTACTCATCCTCTCTCACCTCAGTTTCATTCTCTGTGAAGTGGGGAAACAGCCTGCATGTTTGCTTCAGTGTTGTGTCCAGGATAACAGGAGATGATGATTTCATAGCCCAAGCTCAGTCTCCAGCATTCACTCTGTCCTTGGTAGACATTATCAAGTTCCTGTGAGATTGTTACAAAGAAGGTTTGGAAGCCTGTGCAGGTTATCAACACCATGGGTGGCATTTTTTACCCTTCTGCCACATGAATGAGCCTACAGTCAGGGCGATGTCACCGATGCAAAGCATCCCAGAAGGTAAGAGGAAGGTGCCTATTTCCCCTCTCTATCTTCAATAGTCACTTACATTTTACACAGTGGAAAGAGGGTTGGAGATACTACTCCAACAGCTCGACTCCAAACGCAGACTCCTTTTGGGGAGTAAGCAGGTCATGTGGAGCAGTTGCTGCACACATTGAGATTTGCTGATCATGGGAAACACACTTGATCTGGCTAATACCAGAAAGCGCTCTTGAATATAGAAATGCTACGTATCTATAGCTTCCTGTCTTGGGGAGACACCTGGTATCCCCCAACTCCCGCTGAATGTACTTACACATAGCACATCAGATGATAACTAACAATGTGGCTGAATTCACTGTAATGGTTCATGGGAGATTATATAGACATGTTTCTCAAGGACATTTTAGTGTGTTGTCTCCTTATATACACTAGATGGGGTGACTTCCCTAGGGTCTCTAAGAGAATGTTGGCTGGCTGTTCCATGCCCCTCCTGATTCTGTACTGCCTCTTTCAGAATTAATTGACTCTCTTTTTAATCAGCTGGACAGAAAGGTGTCTTTTTTATTCTGTTTTTTAAGAGGAGAAACACATTCAATTCACACTTAAACATATTTCACAGCTCTAGCATCACGATGTACTAAAAAAAAAAAAAAGTCCCCCTTGGCCTTTTCCATCTTTATTTCTCTTCAGGGCTTTCAAAATGAAAGGAAACATCCAACCATGTCCAGCAAGCCACACCAGACAGCATTACCTGCTGGAAATTGGTGACATTTACAGAGAAGGGATGTTAGGAGGACATTCAGGGGCTTATTTGTTAAGATTAACGGGGACGGATTATTAAAGATCTGGTTTTTCATATGTATACATGTGAGTGTGCAAAAATGGGGGCTGCGGGTGGGGGAGAGAGGCAGGGTTTAGGAAGACAAAGGCCTAAGGCAATTTACATTAGGGCTTACAATGGTTCTGTGGCAAGCATGCAGAACTAACTGGGTTTAGATTAAGGCGGTCTAATTAGTGTCATGTCAAACTGGCAGTGATCATAAGACAAGAGAGAGGTCACTCTTGTCATCTTCTTGGTCTTCTGCCCTTAAATATAGAGCCGCATAAAGTACAATCTCCTCCTTGTTAATGGAAGCAGAATATGTATAATCTGCACATGAAATGAAAAGAAAATGTGTAAGGAAATTTCTTTTTCCCATTTCCTCGTCAGGAGCTGTGAATTTTAGTGCGAATTAAAGTAAGGCTAATTCTGCAGTCATCTTCTGACCTGTCAGGGTGGCTGTCACCCTCACGTCTCTCAACGCCCGTCTTTAGCTTCTTCTTGCTGAGTGCAGCCTTTGCCGACTGACAGAAAAATACCGACCATGACAAGAAAAAAGAACATAATGTCCTTTTCACCCATCACTACGCAAAATTGCTCAATCTTTACTGACATATTATTATACATTGTTTCTCTGGAAAAGCACTCGCTTTCTTTTCTATATGAGAAGTACAAAACTTTCAGGAGACAAGAAACTGTTCTTTAGAAAAGATTAAAGCCTGTAATTATTTTAAATTGTCTATTAATATGCAATATGTTGCCCTTTAATATGAATAAGGTGTAGTGAGGCGCTTGAGTCATTAACAGTGTGCCCACTCGCGCCGCTGCAGCTAAAGATCTGTCACTTCTTTTATTATGGGCTAAAAAGCAACATGGTAGGATCAGCTGCAGTGTTTTGAGAAGACTGTCCCAAGCTTGGAATAAAATATTTAAAAATTTGTTGGAGACTAGGTGGAAAACCACCCAACTGCCCATAAACCAAGTCAATAAATAGGACTGGAAGTAATAAGTCAAGACATTCATTCCCTCCCGACCTTCGCTTCTTTTTTCCTGGAAAAAGGAAAAATCTTATCCTAATCTATAAGAAACATAAGAAAATGTCACTTATACCAAGAGAGAAAATTAAAGCATCAAAGAAGCACACAGACCCACAAGAGAATGTGCACATCCACAGAGTCCACTAAACACAAACGTAATGAGTGTCCGTGTGCAGCCTCCGGCCTCACTAGCAGCAACATCTCTCCAAGCCACCTGTACCATCAGTACCTCAGATTTCCAGAGTCAACTGACTCTACCTAGGTGCAGGGGAAGTGGGCTTCGGCAGAGCATCCTTGTGGCTGTTAATTCCTTTTCCTTTGATGAGCCGTATACTCTCAATAATTTTGGACAATTACTTTAGGTCCTAGTAGGCTCTTGTTTGGAGAATAATATGGAGATCAAGTACTCCCTATAAATAATTAACCAATAGACACAGGAAATACTCAGAAACCCTGGTGTTTATTTCAAGAGGTTCAATCTGAGGTCCATAAATACACTTTGCTCATTTTCCTAACTCACTACATTTTTGGATTATTACATCTATTATTTTTATTTTTTTTAACCAAGGGAAGTTTGTGTTTTTCATTGTATGACATTTCTTTGAAAAATCTTTCTTGTCTAGATATGGACCTTAATGCATTATGCAAAACCCAGGGATTTTGATTTTTGACATCGCATACACTCACAGTATATTCTAAGGGGAGACATTATATGCTAACTTCTTGTGAAATCCTGTAGCAGCTGTTTGGTTAATATAATATGTTGAAAAATATTTATGTAGCTTGTTTTCTTTTCTGTCAACCCCAGTATCTTATGAAATTTTTTTTCAAATGGCCAGTAGCTAAAGTAGTGACTTTAGTTTGACTTAATATTATGCCACATTGACAGATGAAAACCCCTTCTAAAAATGTCATTTGAGTGCTCGACTAATTTGCATTTAGCTCAAAAGCTTTTAGTGCTTTGCACATTCACATTATAAACATTTGGGTGAACATTAATACCCCAGCTAAACAAAAATGCTATTCACTCCAACCATTTCTTCCACTACATAAAAACTATAAACGATTCTCCTACCACAAAAAAATGAATGTAACCCGAAAATCAATTATAGTAACTATTTAGAAATGTAAAGGAAAGGCAGTAAAAAAAGTGACAAAAAATCTTTAATTGTAGGGAAAATGTGCATCTTTTTTCCCCCAACATGTGAATAAAATGCATTT